>NW_027138676.1:0-38602 GCF_035084215.1 Heptranchias perlo
TGAACTGTACTCGCTCCTCTTTAACCGTGAACTGTACTCGCTCCTCTTTAACAGTGAACTGTACTCGCTCCTCTTTAACCGTGAACTGTACTCGCTCCTCTTTAACAGTGAACTGTACTCGCTCCTCTTTAACAGTGAACTGTACTCGCTCCTCTTTAACAGTGAACTGTACTCGCTCCTCTTTAACCAGTGAACTGTACTCGCTCCTCTTTAACAGTGAACTGTACTCGCTCCTCTTTAACAGTGAACTGTACTCGCTCCTCTTTAACAGTGAACTGTACTCGCTCCTCTTTAACAGTGAACTGTACTCGCTCCTCTTTAACAGTGAACTGTACTCGCTCCTCTTTAACAGTGAACTGTACTCGCTCCTCTTTAACAGTGAACTGTACTCGCTCCTCTTTAACAGTGAACTGTACTCGCTCCTCTTTAACAGTGAACTGTACTCGCTCCTCTTTAACAGTGAACTGTACTCGCTCCTCTTTAACAGTGAACTGTACTCGCTCCTCTTTAACAGTGAACTGTACTCGCTCCTCTTTAACAGTGAACTGTACTCGCTCCTCTTTAACAGTGAACTGTACTCGCTCCTCTTTAACAGTGAACTGTACTCGCTCCTCTTTAACAGTGAACTGTACTCGCTCCTCTTTAACAGTGAACTGTACTCGCTCCTCTTTAACCGTGAACTGTACTCGCTCCTCTTTAACAGTGAACTGTACTCGCTCCTCTTTAACAGTGAACTGTACTCGCTCCTCTTTAACAGTGAACTGTACTCGCTCCTCTTTAACCGTGAACTGTACTCGCTCCTCTTTAACAGTGAACTGTACTCGCTCCTCTTTAACAGTGAACTGTACTCGCTCCTCTTTAACAGTGAACTGTACTCGCTCCTCTTTAACCGTGAACTGTACTCGCTCCTCTTTAACAGTGAACTGTACTCGCTCCTCTTTAACAGTGAACTGTACTCGCTCCTCTTTAACAGTGAACTGTACTCGCTCCTCTTTAACAGTGAACTGTACTCGCTCCTCTTAACCGTGAACTGTACTCGCTCCTCTTTAACAGTGAACTGTACTCGCTCCTCTTTAACAGTGAACTGTACTCGCTCCTCTTTAACAGTGAACTGTACTCGCTCCTCTTTAACAGTGAACTGTACTCGCTCCTCTTTAACAGTGAACTGTACTCGCTCCTCTTTAACAGTGAACTGTACTCGCTCCTCTTTAACAGTGAACTGTACTCGCTCCTCTTTAACAGTGAACTGTACTCGCTCCTCTTTAACAGTGAACTGTACTCGCTCCTCTTTAACAGTGAACTGTACTCGCTCCTCTTTAACAGTGAACTGTACTCGCTCCTCTTTAACAGTGAACTGTACTCGCTCCTCTTTAACAGTGAACTGTACTCGCTCCTCTTTAACAGTGAACTGTACTCGCTCCTCTTTAACAGTGAACTGTACTCGCTCCTCTTTAACAGTGAACTGTACTCGCTCCTCTTTAACAGTGAACTGTACTCGCTCCTCTTTAACAGTGAACTGTACTCGCTCCTCTTTAACAGTGAACTGTACTCGCTCCTCTTTAACCGTGAACTGTACTCGCTCCTCTTAACAGTGAACTGTACTCGCTCCTCTTTAACAGTGAACTGTACTCGCTCCTCTTTAACAGTGAACTGTACTCGCTCCTCTTTAACAGTGAACTGTACTCGCTCCTCTTTAACAGTGAACTGTACTCGCTCCTCTTTAACAGTGAACTGTACTCGCTCCTCTTTAACAGTGAACTGTACTCGCTCCTCTTTAACAGTGAACTGTACTCGCTCCTCTTTAACAGTGAACTGTACTCGCTCCTCTTTAACAGTGAACTGTACTCGCTCCTCTTTAACAGTGAACTGTACTCGCTCCTCTTTAACAGTGAACTGTACTCGCTCCTCTTTAACAGTGAACTGTACTCGCTCCTCTTTAACAGTGAACTGTACTCGCTCCTCTTTAACAGTGAACTGTACTCGCTCCTCTTTAACAGTGAACTGTACTCGCTCCTCTTTAACAGTGAACTGTACTCGCTCCTCTTTAACAGTGAACTGTACTCGCTCCTCTTTAACAGTGAACTGTACTCGCTCCTCTTTAACCGTGAACTGTACTCGCTCCTCTTTAACAGTGAACTGTACTCGCTCCTCTTTAACAGTGAACTGTACTCGCTCCTCTTTAACAGTGAACTGTACTCGCTCCTCTTTAACAGTGAACTGTACTCGCTCCTCTTTAACAGTGAACTGTACTCGCTCCTCTTTAACAGTGAACTGTACTCGCTCCTCTTTAACAGTGAACTGTACTCGCTCCTCTTTAACAGTGAACTGTACTCGCTCCTCTTTAACAGTGAACTGTACTCGCTCCTCTTTAACAGTGAACTGTACTCGCTCCTCTTTAACAGTGAACTGTACTCGCTCCTCTTTAACAGTGAACTGTACTCGCTCCTCTTTAACAGTGAACTGTACTCGCTCCTCTTTAACCGTGAACTGTACTCGCTCCTCTTTAACAGTGAACTGTACTCGCTCCTCTTTAACAGTGAACTGTACTCGCTCCTCTTTAACAGTGAACTGTACTCGCTCCTCTTTAACCGTGAACTGTACTCGCTCCTCTTTAACCATGAACTGTACTCGCTCCTCTTTAACAGTGAACTGTACTCGCTCCTCTTTAACAGTGAACTGTACTCGCTCCTCTTTAACAGTGAACTGTACTCGCTCCTCTTTACCGTGAACTGTACTCGCTCCTCTTTAACGTGAACTGTACTCGCTCCTCTTTAACAGTGAACTGTACTCGCTCCTCTTTAACCGTGAACTGTACTCGCTCCTCTTTAACATGAACTGTACTCGCTCCTCTTTAACAGTGAACTGTACTCGCTCCTCTTTAACAGTGAACTGTACTCGCTCCTCTTTAACAGTGAACTGTACTCGCTCCTCTTTAACAGTGAACTGTACTCGCTCCTCTTTAACCAGTGAACTGTACTCGCTCCTCTTTAACAGTGAACTGTACTCGCTCCTCTTTAACCGTGAACTGTACTCGCTCCTCTTTAACAGTGAACTGTACTCGCTCCTCTTTAACAGTGAACTGTACTCGCTCCTCTTTAACAGTGAACTGTACTCGCTCCTCTTTAACAGTGAACTGTACTCGCTCCTCTTTAACAGTGAACTGTACTCGCTCCTCTTTAACAGTGAACTGTACTCGCTCCTCTTTAACCGTGAACTGTACTCGCTCCTCTTTAACAGTGAACTGTACTCGCTCCTCTTTAACAGTGAACTGTACTCGCTCCTCTTTAACAGTGAACTGTACTCGCTCCTCTTTACCGTGAACTGTACTCGCTCCTCTTTAACAGTGAACTGTACTCGCTCCTCTTTAACAGTGAACTGTACTCGCTCCTCTTTAACAGTGAACTGTACTCGCTCCTCTTTAACAGTGAACTGTACTCGCTCCTCTTTAACCGTGAACTGTACTCGCTCCTCTTTAACCGTGAACTGTACTCGCTCCTCTTTAACAGTGAACTGTACTCGCTCCTCTTTAACCGTGAACTGTACTCGCTCCTCTTTAACCATGAACTGTACTCGCTCCTCTTTAACAGTGAACTGTACTCGCTCCTCTTTAACAGTGAACTGTACTCGCTCCTCTTTAACAGTGAACTGTACTCGCTCCTCTTTAACAGTGAACTGTACTCGCTCCTCTTTAACCATGAACTGTACTCGCTCCTCTTTAACAGTGAACTGTACTCGCTCCTCTTTAACAGTGAACTGTACTCGCTCCTCTTTAACAGTGAACTGTACTCGCTCCTCTTTAACAGTGAACTGTACTCGCTCCTCTTTAACAGTGAACTGTACTCGCTCCTCTTTAACAGTGAACTGTACTCGCTCCTCTTTAACCATGAACTGTACTCGCTCCTCTTTAACAGTGAACTGTACTCGCTCCTCTTTAACAGTGAACTGTACTCGCTCCTCTTAACAGTGAACTGTACTCGCTCCTCTTTAACAGTGAACTGTACTCGCTCCTCTTTAACAGTGAACTGTACTCGCTCCTCTTTAACAGTGAACTGTACTCGCTCCTCTTTAACCGTGAACTGTACTCGCTCCTCTTTAACAGTGAACTGTACTCGCTCCTCTTTAACCGTGAACTGTACTCGCTCCTCTTTAACAGTGAACTGTACTCGCTCCTCTTTAACGTGAACTGTACTCGCTCCTCTTAACAGTGAACTGTACTCGCTCCTCTTTAACAGTGAACTGTACTCGCTCCTCTTTAACAGTGAACTGTACTCGCTCCTCTTTAACCGTGAACTGTACTCGCTCCTCTTAACAGTGAACTGTACTCGCTCCTCTTTAACAGTGAACTGTACTCGCTCCTCTTTAACGTGAACTGTACTCGCTCCTCTTTAACAGTGAACTGTACTCGCTCCTCTTTAACAGTGAACTGTACTCGCTCCTCTTTAACAGTGAACTGTACTCGCTCCTCTTTAACCAGTGAACTGTACTCGCTCCTCTTTAACAGTGAACTGTACTCGCTCCTCTTTAACAGTGAACTGTACTCGCTCCTCTTTAACAGTGAACTGTACTCGCTCCTCTTTAACAGTGAACTGTACTCGCTCCTCTTTAACAGTGAACTGTACTCGCTCCTCTTTAACAGTGAACTGTACTCGCTCCTCTTTAACAGTGAACTGTACTCGCTCCTCTTTAACAGTGAACTGTACTCGCTCCTCTTTAACAGTGAACTGTACTCGCTCCTCTTTAACAGTGAACTGTACTCGCTCCTCTTTAACAGTGAACTGTACTCGCTCCTCTTTAACAGTGAACTGTACTCGCTCCTCTTTAACAGTGAACTGTACTCGCTCCTCTTTAACAGTGAACTGTACTCGCTCCTCTTTAACCGTGAACTGTACTCGCTCCTCTTTCACAGTGAACTGTACTCGCTCCTCTTTAACCGTGAACTGTACTCGCTCCTCTTTAACAGTGAACTGTACTCGCTCCTCTTTAACAGTGAACTGTACTCGCTCCTCTTTAACAGTGAACTGTACTCGCTCCTCTTTCACAGTGAACTGTACTCGCTCCTCTTTAACAGTGAACTGTACTCGCTCCTCTTTAACAGTGAACTGTACTCGCTCCTCTTTAACAGTGAACTGTACTCGCTCCTCTTTAACAGTGAACTGTACTCGCTCCTCTTTAACAGTGAACTGTACTCGCTCCTCTTTAACAGTGAACTGTACTCGCTCCTCTTTAACAGTGAACTGTACTCGCTCCTCTTTAACAGTGAACTGTACTCGCTCCTCTTTAACAGTGAACTGTACTCGCTCCTCTTTAACAGTGAACTGTACTCGCTCCTCTTAACAGTGAACTGTACTCGCTCCTCTTTAACAGTGAACTGTACTCGCTCCTCTTTAACAGTGAACTGTACTCGCTCCTCTTTAACAGTGAACTGTACTCGCTCCTCTTTAACAGTGAACTGTACTCGCTCCTCTTTAACAGTGAACTGTACTCGCTCCTCTTTAACAGTGAACTGTACTCGCTCCTCTTTAACCGTGAACTGTACTCGCTCCTCTTTAACAGTGAACTGTACTCGCTCCTCTTTAACAGTGAACTGTACTCGCTCCTCTTTAACAGTGAACTGTACTCGCTCCTCTTTAACAGTGAACTGTACTCGCTCCTCTTTAACAGTGAACTGTACTCGCTCCTCTTTAACAGTGAACTGTACTCGCTCCTCTTTAACAGTGAACTGTACTCGCTCCTCTTTAACAGTGAACTGTACTCGCTCCTCTTTAACGTGAACTGTACTCGCTCCTCTTTAACGGTGAACTGTACTCGCTCCTCTTTAACAGTGAACTGTACTCGCTCCTCTTTAACAGTGAACTGTACTCGCTCCTCTTTAACAGTGAACTGTACTCGCTCCTCTTTAACAGTGAACTGTACTCGCTCCTCTTTAACGGTGAACTGTACTCGCTCCTCTTTAACAGTGAACTGTACTCGCTCCTCTTTAACAGTGAACTGTACTCGCTCCTCTTTAACAGTGAACTGTACTCGCTCCTCTTTAACGGTGAACTGTACTCGCTCCTCTTTAACAGTGAACTGTACTCGCTCCTCTTTAACAGTGAACTGTACTCGCTCCTCTTTAACAGTGAACTGTACTCGCTCCTCTTTAACAGTGAACTGTACTCGCTCCTCTTTAACAGTGAACTGTACTCGCTCCTCTTTAACAGTGAACTGTACTCGCTCCTCTTTAACCGTGAACTGTACTCGCTCCTCTTTAACAGTGAACTGTACTCGCTCCTCTTTAACGTGAACTGTACTCGCTCCTCTTTAACAGTGAACTGTACTCGCTCCTCTTTAACCGTGAACTGTACTCGCTCCTCTTTAACCATGAACTGTACTCGCTCCTCTTTAACAGTGAACTGTACTCGCTCCTCTTTAACCGTGAACTGTACTCGCTCCTCTTTAACGGTGAACTGTACTCGCTCCTCTTTAACAGTGAACTGTACTCGCTCCTCTTTAACAGTGAACTGTACTCGCTCCTCTTTAACCGTGAACTGTACTCGCTCCTCTTTACCATGAACTGTACTCGCTCCTCTTTAACCATGAACTGTACTCGCTCCTCTTTAACGTGAACTGTACTCGCTCCTCTTTAACAGTGAACTGTACTCGCTCCTCTTTAACATGAACTGTACTCGCTCCTCTTTAACAGTGAACTGTACTCGCTCCTCTTTAACCGTGAACTGTACTCGCTCCTCTTTAACGGTGAACTGTACTCGCTCCTCTTTAACAGTGAACTGTACTCGCTCCTCTTTAACCGTGAACTGTACTCGCTCCTCTTTAACAGTGAACTGTACTCGCTCCTCTTTAACAGTGAACTGTACTCGCTCCTCTTTAACCATGAACTGTACTCGCTCCTCTTTAACAGTGAACTGTACTCGCTCCTCTTTAACGGTGAACTGTACTCGCTCCTCTTTAACGTGAACTGTACTCGCTCCTCTTTAACAGTGAACTGTACTCGCTCCTCTTTAACCGTGAACTGTACTCGCTCCTCTTTAACCATGAACTGTACTCGCTCCTCTTTAACCATGAACTGTACTCGCTCCTCTTTAACAGTGAACTGTACTCGCTCCTCTTTAACCGTGAACTGTACTCGCTCCTCTTTAACCATGAACTGTACTCGCTCCTCTTTAACAGTGAACTGTACTCGCTCCTCTTTAACCGTGAACTGTACTCGCTCCTCTTTAACGGTGAACTGTACTCGCTCCTCTTTAACAGTGAACTGTACTCGCTCCTCTTTACCGTGAACTGTACTCGCTCCTCTTTAACAGTGAACTGTACTCGCTCCTCTTTAACAGTGAACTGTACTCGCTCCTCTTTAACCATGAACTGTACTCGCTCCTCTTTAACAGTGAACTGTACTCGCTCCTCTTTAACCGTGAACTGTACTCGCTCCTCTTTAACATGAACTGTACTCGCTCCTCTTTAACAGTGAACTGTACTCGCTCCTCTTTACCGTGAACTGTACTCGCTCCTCTTTAACAGTGAACTGTACTCGCTCCTCTTTAACAGTGAACTGTACTCGCTCCTCTTTAACCATGAACTGTACTCGCTCCTCTTTAACAGTGAACTGTACTCGCTCCTCTTTAACAGTGAACTGTACTCGCTCCTCTTTAACAGTGAACTGTACTCGCTCCTCTTTAACAGTGAACTGTACTCGCTCCTCTTTAACAGTGAACTGTACTCGCTCCTCTTTAACAGTGAACTGTACTCGCTCCTCTTTAACAGTGAACTGTACTCGCTCCTCTTTAAACAGTGAACTGTACTCGCTCCTCTTTAACAGTGAACTGTACTCGCTCCTCTTTAACAGTGAACTGTACTCGCTCCTCTTTAACAGTGAACTGTACTCGCTCCTCTTTAACCGTGAACTGTACTCGCTCCTCTTTAACAGTGAACTGTACTCGCTCCTCTTTAACCGTGAACTGTACTCGCTCCTCTTTAACAGTGAACTGTACTCGCTCCTCTTTAACAGTGAACTGTACTCGCTCCTCTTTAACAGTGAACTGTACTCGCTCCTCTTTAACGTGAACTGTACTCGCTCGTCTTTAACAGTGAACTGTACTCGCTCCTCTTTAACCGTGAACTGTACTCGCTCCTCTTTAACAGTGAACTGTACTCGCTCCTCTTTAACAGTGAACTGTACTCGCTCCTCTTTAACCGTGAACTGTACTCGCTCCTCTTTAACCGTGAACTGTACTCGCTCCTCTTTAACAGTGAACTGTACTCGCTCCTCTTTAACAGTGAACTGTACTCGCTCCTCTTTAACCGTGAACTGTACTCGCTCCTCTTTAACCGTGAACTGTACTCGCTCCTCTTTAACAGTGAACTGTACTCGCTCCTCTTTAACAGTGAACTGTACTCGCTCCTCTTTAACAGTGAACTGTACTCGCTCCTCTTTAACAGTGAACTGTACTCGCTCCTCTTTAACAGTGAACTGTACTCGCTCCTCTTTAACTGTGAACTGTACTCGCTCCTCTTTAACCGTGAACTGTACTCGCTCCTCTTTAACGTGAACTGTACTCGCTCCTCTTTAACAGTGAACTGTACTCGCTCCTCTTTAACAGTGAACTGTACTCGCTCCTCTTTAACAGTGAACTGTACTCGCTCCTCTTTAACAGTGAACTGTACTCGCTCCTCTTTAACAGTGAACTGTACTCGCTCCTCTTTAACAGTGAACTGTACTCGCTCCTCTTTAACAGTGAACTGTACTCGCTCCTCTTTAACAGTGAACTGTACTCGCTCCTCTTTAACAGTGAACTGTACTCGCTCCTCTTTAACAGTGAACTGTACTCGCTCCTCTTTAACAGTGAACTGTACTCGCTCCTCTTTAACCGTGAACTGTACTCGCTCCTCTTTAACAGTGAACTGTACTCGCTCCTCTTTAACCGTGAACTGTACTCGCTCCTCTTTAACCGTGAACTGTACTCGCTCCTCTTTAACAGTGAACTGTACTCGCTCCTCTTTAACAGTGAACTGTACTCGCTCCTCTTTAACAGTGAACTGTACTCGCTCCTCTTTAACAGTGAACTGTACTCGCTCCTCTTTAACAGTGAACTGTACTCGCTCCTCTTTAACAGTGAACTGTACTCGCTCCTCTTAACCGTGAACTGTACTCGCTCCTCTTTAACAGTGAACTGTACTCGCTCCTCTTTAACAGTGAACTGTACTCGCTCCTCTTTAACAGTGAACTGTACTCGCTCCTCTTTAACTGTGAACTGTACTCGCTCCTCTTTAACCGTGAACTGTACTCGCTCCTCTTTAACGGTGAACTGTACTCGCTCCTCTTTAACAGTGAACTGTACTCGCTCCTCTTTAACAGTGAACTGTACTCGCTCCTCTTTAACCGTGAACTGTACTCGCTCCTCTTTAACAGTGAACTGTACTCGCTCCTCTTTAACCAGTGAACTGTACTCGCTCCTCTTTAACAGTGAACTGTACTCGCTCCTCTTTAACAGTGAACTGTACTCGCTCCTCTTTAACATGAACTGTACTCGCTCCTCTTTAACAGTGAACTGTACTCGCTCCTCTTTAACAGTGAACTGTACTCGCTCCTCTTTAACAGTGAACTGTACTCGCTCCTCTTTAACCGTGAACTGTACTCGCTCCTCTTTAACAGTGAACTGTACTCGCTCCTCTTTAACAGTGAACTGTACTCGCTCCTCTTTAACAGTGAACTGTACTCGCTCCTCTTTAACAGTGAACTGTACTCGCTCCTCTTTAACAGTGAACTGTACTCGCTCCTCTTTAACAGTGAACTGTACTCGCTCCTCTTTAACAGTGAACTGTACTCGCTCCTCTTTAACAGTGAACTGTACTCGCTCCTCTTTAACAGTGAACTGTACTCGCTCCTCTTTAACAGTGAACTGTACTCGCTCCTCTTTAACAGTGAACTGTACTCGCTCCTCTTTAACAGTGAACTGTACTCGCTCCTCTTTAACAGTGAACTGTACTCGCTCCTCTTTAACAGTGAACTGTACTCGCTCCTCTTTAACAGTGAACTGTACTCGCTCCTCTTTAACAGTGAACTGTACTCGCTCCTCTTTAACAGTGAACTGTACTCGCTCCTCTTTAACAGTGAACTGTACTCGCTCCTCTTTAACCGTGAACTGTACTCGCTCCTCTTTAACAGTGAACTGTACTCGCTCCTCTTTAACCGTGAACTGTACTCGCTCCTCTTTAACAGTGAACTGTACTCGCTCCTCTTTAACAGTGAACTGTACTCGCTCCTCTTTAACAGTGAACTGTACTCGCTCCTCTTTAACGTGAACTGTACTCGCTCCTCTTTAACAGTGAACTGTACTCGCTCCTCTTTAACAGTGAACTGTACTCGCTCCTCTTTAACAGTGAACTGTACTCGCTCCTCTTTAACAGTGAACTGTACTCGCTCCTCTTTAACCGTGAACTGTACTCGCTCCTCTTTAACAGTGAACTGTACTCGCTCCTCTTTAACAGTGAACTGTACTCGCTCCTCTTTAACCGTGAACTGTACTCGCTCCTCTTTAACCGTGAACTGTACTCGCTCCTCTTTAACAGTGAACTGTACTCGCTCCTCTTTAACAGTGAACTGTACTCGCTCCTCTTTAACAGTGAACTGTACTCGCTCCTCTTTAACAGTGAACTGTACTCGCTCCTCTTTAACAGTGAACTGTACTCGCTCCTCTTTAACAGTGAACTGTACTCGCTCCTCTTTAACAGTGAACTGTACTCGCTCCTCTTTAACCGTGAACTGTACTCGCTCCTCTTTAACAGGTGAACTGTACTCGCTCCTCTTTAACAGTGAACTGTACTCGCTCCTCTTTAACAGTGAACTGTACTCGCTCCTCTTTAACCGTGAACTGTACTCGCTCCTCTTTAACAGTGAACTGTACTCGCTCCTCTTTAACAGTGAACTGTACTCGCTCCTCTTTAACAGTGAACTGTACTCGCTCCTCTTTAACTGTGAACTGTACTCGCTCCTCTTTAACAGTGAACTGTACTCGCTCCTCTTTAACTGTGAACTGTACTCGCTCCTCTTTAACAGTGAACTGTACTCGCTCCTCTTTAACAGTGAACTGTACTCGCTCCTCTTTAACCGTGAACTGTACTCGCTCCTCTTTAACAGTGAACTGTACTCGCTCTCCTCTTTAACCGTGAACTGTACTCGCTCCTCTTTAACCGTGAACTGTACTCGCTCCTCTTTAACAGTGAACTGTACTCGCTCCTCTTTAACAGTGAACTGTACTCGCTCCTCTTTAACAGTGAACTGTACTCGCTCCTCTTTAACAGTGAACTGTACTCGCTCCTCTTTAACAGTGAACTGTACTCGCTCCTCTTTAACTGTGAACTGTACTCGCTCCTCTTTAACGTGAACTGTACTCGCTCCTCTTTAACAGTGAACTGTACTCGCTCCTCTTTAACAGTGAACTGTACTCGCTCCTCTTTAACAGTGAACTGTACTCGCTCCTCTTTAACTGTGAACTGTACTCGCTCCTCTTTAACCGTGAACTGTACTCGCTCCTCTTTAACGGTGAACTGTACTCGCTCCTCTTTAACAGTGAACTGTACTCGCTCCTCTTTAACAGTGAACTGTACTCGCTCCTCTTTAACAGTGAACTGTACTCGCTCCTCTTTAACAGTGAACTGTACTCGCTCCTCTTTAACGGTGAACTGTACTCGCTCCTCTTTAACAGTGAACTGTACTCGCTCCTCTTTAACAGTGAACTGTACTCGCTCCTCTTTAACCGTGAACTGTACTCGCTCCTCTTTAACAGTGAACTGTACTCGCTCCTCTTTAACAGTGAACTGTACTCGCTCCTCTTTAACTGTGAACTGTACTCGCTCCTCTTTAACCGTGAACTGTACTCGCTCCTCTTTAACGGTGAACTGTACTCGCTCCTCTTTAACGGTGAACTGTACTCGCTCCTCTTTAACGGTGAACTGTACTCGCTCCTCTTTAACCGTGAACTGTACTCGCTCCTCTTTAACCGTGAACTGTACTCGCTCCTCTTTAACATTGAACTGTACTCGCTCCTCTTTAACAGTGAACTGTACTCGCTCCTCTTTAACAGTGAACTGTACTCGCTCCTCTTTAACAGTGAACTGTACTCGCTCCTCTTTAACAGTGAACTGTACTCGCTCCTCTTTAACGGTGAACTGTACTCGCTCCTCTTTAACCGTGAACTGTACTCGCTCCTCTTTAACGGTGAACTGTACTCGCTCCTCTTTAACAGTGAACTGTACTCGCTCCTCTTTAACCGTGAACTGTACTCGCTCCTCTTTAACGGTGAACTGTACTCGCTCCTCTTTAACCGTGAACTGTACTCGCTCCTCTTTAACAGTGAACTGTACTCGCTCTTCTTTAACAGTGAACTGTACTCGCTCCTCTTTAACCATGAACTGTACTCGCTCCTCTTTAACCGTGAACTGTACTCGCTCCTCTTTAACAGTGAACTGTACTCGCTCCTCTTTAACAGTGAACTGTACTCGCTCCTCTTTAACAGTGAACTGTACTCGCTCCTCTTTAACCGTGAACTGTACTCGCTCCTCTTTAACAGTGAACTGTACTCGCTCCTCTTTAACTGTGAACTGTACTCG
Organism: Heptranchias perlo; assembly: GCF_035084215.1. Classification (NCBI taxonomy): domain Eukaryota; kingdom Metazoa; phylum Chordata; class Chondrichthyes; order Hexanchiformes; family Hexanchidae; genus Heptranchias; species Heptranchias perlo. Next base: position 12,604 of record NW_027138676.1, read on the forward strand.
CTCCTCTTTAACCGTGAACTGTACTCGCTCCTCTTTAACGGTGAACTGTACTCGCTCCTCTTTAACAGTGAACTGTACTCGCTCCTCTTTAACAGTGAACTGTACTCGCTCCTCTTTAACCGTGAACTGTACTCGCTCCTCTTTAACAGTGAACTGTACTCGCTCCTCTTTAACAGTGAACTGTACTCGCTCCTCTTTAACAGTGAACTGTACTCGCTCCTCTTTAACTGTGAACTGTACTCGCCCCTCTTTAACAGTGAACTGTACTCGCTCCTCTTTAACTGTGAACTGTACTCGCTCCTCTTTAACAGTGAACTGTACTCGCTCCTCTTTAACAGTGAACTGTACTCGCTCCTCTTTAACCGTGAACTGTACTCGCTCCTCTTTAACAGTGAACTGTACTCGCTCCTCTTTAACCGTGAACTGTACTCGCTCCTCTTTAACCGTGAACTGTACTCGCTCCTCTTTAACAGTGAACTGTACTCGCTCCTCTTTAACAGTGAACTGTACTCGCTCCTCTTTAACAGTGAACTGTACTCGCTCCTCTTTAACAGTGAACTGTACTCGCTCCTCTTTAACAGTGAACTGTACTCGCTCCTCTTTAACTGTGAACTGTACTCGCTCCTCTTTAACGGTGAACTGTACTCGCTCCTCTTTAACAGTGAACTGTACTCGCTCCTCTTTAACAGTGAACTGTACTCGCTCCTCTTTAACAGTGAACTGTACTCGCTCCTCTTTAACTGTGAACTGTACTCGCTCCTCTTTAACCGTGAACTGTACTCGCTCCTCTTTAACGGTGAACTGTACTCGCTCCTCTTTAACAGTGAACTGTACTCGCTCCTCTTTAACAGTGAACTGTACTCGCTCCTCTTTAACCGTGAACTGTACTCGCTCCTCTTTAACAGTGAACTGTACTCGCTCCTCTTTAACAGTGAACTGTACTCGCTCCTCTTTAACTGTGAACTGTACTCGCTCCTCTTTAACCGTGAACTGTACTCGCTCCTCTTTAACGGTGAACTGTACTCGCTCCTCTTTAACGGTGAACTGTACTCGCTCCTCTTTAACAGTGAACTGTACTCGCTCCTCTTTAACCGTGAACTGTACTCGCTCCTCTTTAACCGTGAACTGTACTCGCTCCTCTTTAACATTGAACTGTACTCGCTCCTCTTTAACAGTGAACTGTACTCGCTCCTCTTTAACAGTGAACTGTACTCGCTCCTCTTTAACAGTGAACTGTACTCGCTCCTCTTTAACAGTGAACTGTACTCGCTCCTCTTTAACGGTGAACTGTACTCGCTCCTCTTTAACCGTGAACTGTACTCGCTCCTCTTTAACGGTGAACTGTACTCGCTCCTCTTTAACAGTGAACTGTACTCGCTCCTCTTTAACCGTGAACTGTACTCGCTCCTCTTTAACGGTGAACTGTACTCGCTCCTCTTTAACCGTGAACTGTACTCGCTCCTCTTTAACAGTGAACTGTACTCGCTCTTCTTTAACAGTGAACTGTACTCGCTCCTCTTTAACAGTGAACTGTACTCGCTCCTCTTTAACCGTGAACTGTACTCGCTCCTCTTTAACAGTGAACTGTACTCGCTCCTCTTTAACAGTGAACTGTACTCGCTCCTCTTTAACAGTGAACTGTACTCGCTCCTCTTTAACCGTGAACTGTACTCGCTCCTCTTTAACAGTGAACTGTACTCGCTCCTCTTTAACCGTGAACTGTGCTCGCTCCTCTTTAACAGTGAACTGTACTCGCTCCTCTTTAACAGTGAACTGTACTCGCTCCTCTTTAACAGTGAACTGTACTCGCTCCTCTTTAACCGTGAACTGTACTCGCTCCTCTTTAACAGTGAACTGTACTCGCTCCTCTTTAACAGTGAACTGTACTCACTCCTCTTTAACCGTGAACTGTACTCGCTCCTCTTTAACAGTGAACTGTACTCGCTCCTCTTTAACCGTGAACTGTGCTCGCTCCTCTTTAACAGTGAACTGTACTCGCTCCTCTTTAACAGTGAACTGTACTCGCTCCTCTTTAACAGTGAACTGTACTCGCTCCTCTTTAACCGTGAACTGTACTCGCTCCTCTTTAACAGTGAACTGTACTCGCTCCTCTTTAACCGTGAACTGTACTCGCTCCTCTTTAACAGTGAACTGTACTCGCTCCTCTTTAACAGTGAACTGTACTCGCTCCTCTTTAACCGTGAACTGTACTCGCTCCTCTTTAACAGTGAACTGTACTCGCTCCTCTTTCACAGTGAACTGTACTCGCTCCTCTTTAACCGTGAACTGTACTCGCTCCTCTTTAACAGTGAACTGTACTCGCTCCTCTTTAACAGTGAACTGTACTCGCTCCTCTTTAACAGTGAACTGTACTCGCTCCTCTTTAACAGTGAACTGTACTCGCTCCTCTTTAACAGTGAACTGTACTCGCTCCTCTTTAACAGTGAACTGTACTCGCTCCTCTTTAACAGTGAACTGTCCTCGCTCCTCTTTAACCCTTTTGCTGCCCAGGGTTCCCCTCGGGTCGAGGGAGTTTGAGGACCATGTCACTCTTTGTTCCATTGGAAACGATTCCAGTGCAGGATGAATTCCAAGTGAACTCTGCGGTGACAAGGCCGGAGGATTTAAGTTTGGTGTCTGTCTCTTTCATTCAGTCCCAGTAATATAAAGGGCTGGTTTTACGTCCCCCATTCCCGGCCCAGTGAGTCAGGTGCTGCTTGTTTGATCGCCTCCTGACATGAATGTATCCGAACTCCCTGGTTCAGCTCATCTGCCTGAGCTGAGCAGGAAAAGATAGGAAGTCTTTCATTTATATAGTGCCTTTCACCACCTCAGGACACCCCAAACATCTGCTTTACAGACAGTGAAGTACCTTTGAAGTGCAGTCACCGTTGGAATGTAGGAAACACGGCAGGTAATTTTGGCACAGCAAGATCCCACAAACAGCAATGAGATGATGACCAGATAATCTGGGTTTTTTGATGTTGATTGAGTGATAAATATTGGTCAGCAATGGGGAGAACCGCCCTGCTTTTCTTCGAATAATGCCATGGGATATTTTAGATCCACGATAGGACAGACAGGGCTTCGGTTTAACATCTCAGCCCGAAGACAGCCCCTCCGACAGTGCAGCGTTCCCTCAGTACTGACCCTCCGACAGTGCAGCACTCCCTCAGTACTGACCCTCCGACAGTGCAGCGCTCCCTCAGTACTGACCCTCCGACAGTGCAGCACTCCCTCAGTACTGTCCCTCCGACAGTGCAGCGCTCCCTCAGTACTGACCCTCCGACAGTGCAGCACTCCCTCAGTGCTGACCCTCCGACAGTGCAGCACTCCCTCAGTACTGACCCTCCGACAGTGCAGCGCTCCCTCAGTACTGACCCTCCGACAGTGCAGCACTCCCTCAGTACTGACCCTCCGACAGTGCAGCGCTCCCTCAGTACTGACCCTCCGACAGTGCAGCGCTCCCTCAGTACTGACCCTCCGACAGTGCAGCGCTCCCTCAGTACTGACCCTCCGACAGTGCAGCTCTCCCTCAGTACTGACCCTCCGACAGTGCAGCACTCCCTCAGTACTGACCCTCCGACAGTGCAGCACTCCCTCAGTACTGCACTGGAGTGTCAGCCTGGATTATGTGCTCAAGTCTCTGGAGTGGGACTTGAACTTATGACCTTCTGGCTCAGGGGAATGTCGTACCCACTGAGCCACGGCTGAATGCCGCCTGTGAACGGGCGTTTGGTGCAACGCGTGGGGAGAGGGGAAGTGGGCGGGTGGCTCGATTCCCAGTGGGATCCTGGGCCTTCAGGCTGCTGCCTCCAGCCCCACGGGAGAGCCCTGCTGGGCCCGACTAGGAGGGGGTTAAAATCTGGGATTGGGGAGAGGGTGGGTACCTGTGATTGAGGACTGCTTGTTCGTGTGGGAGTAAACGCCACACAGAATGGTTGGGCCGAGGGGCCTGTTTCTGCGCTCCGTGTATTTCTATGTACCCACCCATGTTACTCGGAGGCTGCAGGCTCCTCCTCCAACACAAAGGGACATGCTGGCATTCTCTATCACCCGGTTTCCTTCCACACTCCTCTTTTCCACCGGACGCTGGGTGGAATCCCAGGACGGGTTATGATGGCACTCCTGCCTGATCTAAATGCTCCCGACTGTTTCGGGCAGTGGGAGCCCCTCACACGTTGGGAAGACCCCCAGGAACTGTGTGCAGACCCAGCGCCTCTACTCCAATCTCCTCCGCCTAACAACAACAACCTGCATTTATATAGCGCCTTTAATGTCGTAAAATGTCCCAAGGAGCTTCACAGGAATGATTATCGGACAAAATTTGACACCGAGCCACATAAGGAGATATTAGGACAGGTGACCAAAAGCTTGGACAAAGTGGTAGGTTTTAAGGAGCGTCTTAAAGGAGGAGAGAGAGACGGAGAGGTTTAGGGAGGGAATTCCAGAGCTTAGGGCCCAGGCAGCTGAAGGCACGGCCGCCAATGGTGGAGCGATTAAAATCGGGAATGTGCAAGAGGCCAGAATTGGAGGAACGCAGAGATCTCGGAGGGTTGTAGGGCTGGAGGAGGTTACAGAGATAGGGAGGGGCGAGGCCATGGAGGGATTTGAAAACAAGGATGAGAATTTTGAAATCGAGGCATTCCAGGACCGGGAGCCAATGTCGGTCAGTGAACACAGGGGTGATGAGTGAACGGGAATACCCCAGAACCTGTCACAAGGGTCAGTCAGAAGTAAACTCACCTTAAAGGATTTTAAAGTCAACCACACGGACCCGGCCTAAATAGATCCGAATATCACAAGGTTACAAGCTTGAGAGAGGCACCATGCCGTATCTTTCAAATATATACATGTAACTGGTTCAGTTATGTGTGTGACAGTCAGTTATTTCTGAATCTCAGGGTCAGTTATTCAAGTGGTACAACCTTCACACCTGGGCAGAGGGTATTTAAGTGGCCGGAACTGTTGATTAAGTTGTGTTAGGAAAGGATTTGAGCTGAGTGGGGATTAGTCGAGCCATTGGGAATCTTCACAGAAAGGGAAGATCGATTCTCCAGCTCCTGCAGTTGGTAAAGGTTATAAGGAGGAACTACAGAAATAAACATTATTGATAAAAGAGGAACTTGGCAAATAGATTGGAATATTTTATTATTTTCCCTTTTGAGGATATGGATAATCGAATTTGTACTGTCAATATATACTGGATTATATTGCTGTTATACATTTGCTTGTTCATCATTTGTTTATTAGATTCCCCACCACTTTAGAAAGAAAAAAAGACTCTTCTGGAGATAATTTCCAGCAGCTAAAATAATGAACGGGAAGGTCATTGTCTCAGTTCTCCTGGGCGTGATGCTGAAAGATTAGCTCGATATCAACACGGGTGAAGTGATCTGAAATTCTAGAGTAACAAGGGTAGAAAGATATAACCAAATCCCTTCCCATTTTTTTTATTCGTTCACGGGATGTGGGCATCACTGGCGAGGCCAGCATTTATTGCCCATCCCCAATTGCCCTTGAGAAGGTGGTGGTGAGCCGCCTTCTTGAACCGCTGCAGTCCGTGTGGTGAAGGTTCTCCCACAGTGCTGTTAGGAAGGGAGTTCCAGAATTTTGACCCAGCGACGATGAAGGAACGGCGATATATTTCCAAGTCGGGATGGTGTGTGACTTGGAGGGGAACGTGCAGGTGGTGTTGTTCCCATGTGCCTGCTGCTCTTGTCCTTCTAGGTGGTAGAGGTCGCGGGTTTGGGAGGTGCTGTCGAAGAAGCCTTGGCGAGTTGCTGCAGTGCATCCTATCGATGGTACACACTGCAGCCACTGTGCACCGGTGGTGAAGGGAGTGAATGTTTTGGGTGGTAGATGGGGTGCCAATCAAGCGGGCTGCGTTGTCCTGGATGGTGTCGAGCTTCTTGAGTGTTGTTGGAGCTGCACTCATCCAGGCAAGTGGAGAGTATTCCATCACACTCCTGACTTGTGCCTTGTAGATGGTGGAAAGGCTTTGGGGAGTCAGGAGGTGAGTTACTCGCTGCAGAATACCCAGCCTCTGACCTGCTCTTGTAGCCACGGTATTTATATGGCTGGTCCAGTTAAGTTTCTGGTCAATGGTGACCCCCAGAATGTTGATGGTGGGAGATTCGGCGATGGTAATGCCGTTGAATGTCAAGGGGAGGTGGTTAGACTCTCTCTTGTTGGAGATGGTCATTGCCTGGCACTTGTCTGGCATGAATGTTACTTGCCACTTATCAGCCCAAGCCTGGATGTTATCCAGGTCTTGCTGCATGCGGGCTCGGACTGCTTCATTATTTGAGGGGTTGCGAACGGAACTGAACACTGTGCAATCATCAGCGAACATCCCCATTTCTGACCTTATGATGGAGGGAAGGTCATTGATGAAGCAGCTGAACGATGGTTGGGCCTAGGACACTGCCCTGAGGAACTCCTGCAGCAATGCCCTGTAGCTGAGATGATTGGCCTCCAACAACCACTACCATCTTCCTTTGTGCTAGGTATGACTCCAGCCACTGGAGAGTTTTCCCCCTGATTTCCATTGATTTCAATTTTACTAGGGCTCCTTGGTGCCACACTCGGTCAAATGCTGCCTTGATGTCAAGGGCAGTCACTCTCACCTCACCTCTGGAATTCAGCTCTTTTGTCCATGTTTGGACCAAGGCTGTAATGAGGTCTGGCCCCGAGTGGTCCTGGCGGAACCCAAACTGAGCATCGGTGAGCAGGTTATTGGTGAGTAAGTGCCTCTTGATAGCACTGTCAACGACACCTTCCATCAATTTGCTGATGATTGAGAGTAGACTGATGGGGCGGTAATTGGCTGAATTGGATTTGTCCTGCTTTTTGTGGACAAGACATACCTGGGCAATTTTCCACATTGTCGGGTAGATGCCAGTGTTGTAGCTGTACTGGAACAGCTTGGCTAGAGGTGCAGCTAGTTCTGGAGCACAAGTCTTCAGCACGACAGCCGGGATATTGTCGGGGCCCATAGCCTTTGCTGTATCCAATGCACTCAGCCGTTTCTTGATATCACGTGGAGTGAATCGAATTGGCTGAAGACTGGCTTCTGTGATGGTGGGAATATCGGGAGGAGGCCGAGATGAATCATCCACTCGGCACTTCTGGCTGAAGATGGTTGCAAGTGCTTCAGCCTTGTCTTTTGCACTCACGTGCTGGACTCCGCCATCATTGAGGATGGGGATGTTTACAGAGCCTCCTCCTCCCGTTAGTTGTTTAATTGTCCACCACCATTCACGACTGGATGTGGCAGGACTGCAGAGCTTTGATCTGATCCGTTGGTTGTGGAATCGCTTAGCTCTGTCTATAGCATGTTGCTTCCGCTGTTTAGCATGCATGTAGTCCTGAGTTGTAGCTTCACCAGGTTGGCACCTCATTTTTAGATACGCCTGGTGCTGCTCCTGGCATGCTCCTCATTGAACCAGGGTTGATCCCCTGGCTTGTTGGTAATGGTAGAGTGAGGAATATGCCGGGCCATGAGGTTACAGATTGTGCTGGAATATAATTCTGCTGCTGCTGATGGCCCACAGCACCTCATGGATGCCCAGTTTTGAGCTGCTAGATCTGTTCTGAATCTATCCCATTTAGCACGGTGGTAGTGCCACACGACACGTTGGATGGTGTCCTCGGTGTGAAGACGGGACTTGGTCTCCACGAGGACTGTGTGGTGGTCACTCCTACCAATACTGTCATGGACAGATGCATTTGCGACAGGTAGATTGGCGAGGACGAGGTCAAGTAAGTTTTTCCCTCGTGTTGGTTTGCTCACCATCTGCCGCAGGCCCAGTCTGGCAGCTATGTCATAGAATCATAGAATCATAGAAGTTACAACATGGAAACAGGCCCTTCGGCCCAACATGTCCATGTCGCCCAGTTTATACCACTAAGCTAGTCCCAATTGCCTGCACTTGGCCCATATCCCTCTATACCCTTCAGGACTCGGCCAGCTCGGTCAGTCGTGGTGCTACCGAGCCACTCTTGGTGATGGACATTGAAGTCCCCCACCCAGAGTACATTCTGTGCCCTTGCTACCCTCAGTGCTTCCTCCAAGTGGTGTTCAACATGGTGGAGGACTGATTCATCAGCTGAGGGAGGGCGGTAGGTGGTAATCAGCAGGAGGTTTCCTTGCCCATGTTTGACCTGATGCCATGAGATTTCATGGAGCCCGGAGTCAATGTTGAGGACTCCCAGGGCCACTCCCTCCTGACTGTATACCACTGTACTGCTACCTCTGGTGGGTCTGTCCTGCCGGTGGGACAGGACATACCCAGGGATGGTGATGGAAGAGTCTGGGACGTTGGCTGAAAGATATGATTCTGTGAGTATGGCTATGTCAGGCTGTTGCTTGACTAGTCTGTGGGACAGCTCTCCCAATTTTGGCACAAGTTCCCAGATGTTAGTGAGGAGGACTTTGCAGGGTCGACTGGGCTTGGTTTGCCTTTGTCGTGTCCGGTGCCTAGTGGTCTGATGTCGGGTGGTCCGTCCGGTTTTATTCTTAGTGTGACTTTTTTTTTTAAGTGAGATTTTACAACTGAGTGGCTTGCTCGGACATTTCAGAGGGCAATTGAGAGTCAACCAGATTGCTGTGCGTCTGGAGTCACATATAGGCCAGACCAGGTAAGGACGGCAGGTTTCCTTCCCTAAAGGACATTGGTGAACCAGTATGGGTTTTTACGACAATCTGGTAGTTTCATGGCCACCATTACTGATACTAGTATTTTAATTCCAGATTTTATTTATTTAATTGAATTTAAATTCCCCAGCTGCCGTGGCAGGATTTGAACTCATGACTCTGGATTATTAGTCTGGACCTTTGGATTACTAGTCCAGTAACATAACCACCATGCTACCGTACCCTACCATTTGCTCCCACTGTAGTTAAAATGGACCAAACCCCTTCCCATTCATTCCCAGTGTAGTTAAAATGGACCAAACCCCATCCCATTCATTCCCAGTGTAGTTAAAATGGACCAAACCCCATCCCATTCATTCCCAGTGTAGTTAAAATGGAACAAACCCCTTCCCGTTATTTCCCACTGGACGGATCTCTCATGGATTAGATGAGATGTGGTCTGTACAAGAGTTACATTCTCCCAGCGTTGGTATGGTATTCTCAATGGCCAAACCTGTTTGGGTAGGTTTGAGATATCTGGTTGGTATTAAAAGAATCAGTGTCCCCTGCATGGAGCACTGGGCAAGGTTTTGTTCCAGTGTGTCCCCAGCATGGAGCACTGAGCAGGAATTGATCCTTTTTCTCCAGCATGGAGCACTGAGCAAGGTATTATTCCTGTTTGTGTCCCCACAGTGGAGCACTGGGCAAGGTATTGTTCCTGTGTTTCTCCAGCATGGAGCACTGGGCAAGGTCTTTTTCCTGTGTGTGTGTCCCCAGCATGGAGCACTGGGCATGGTCTTGTTCCTGTGTGTGTGTCCCCAGCATGGAGCACTGGGCAAGGTCTTGTTCCTGTGTGTGTGTCCCCAGCATGGAGCACTGGGCAAGGTCTTGTTCCTGTGTGTGTGTCCCCAGCATGGAGCACTGGGCAAGGTCTTGTTCCTGTGTGTGTGTCCCCAGCATGGAGCACTGGGCAAGGTCTTGTTCCTGTGTGTGTGTCCCCAGCATGGAGCACTGGGCAAGGTCTTGTTCCTGTGTGTGTGTCCCCAGCATGGAGCACTGGGCAAGGTCTTGTTCCTGTGTGTGTGTCCCCAGCATGGAGCACTGGGCAAGGTCTTGTTCCTGTGTGTGTGTCCCCAGCATGGAGCACTGGGCAAGGTCTTGTTCCTGTGTGTGTGTCCCCAGCATGGAGCACTGGGCAAGGTCTTGTTCCTGTGTGTGTGTCCCCAGCATGGAGCACTGGGCAAGGTCTTGTTCCTGTGTGTGTGTCCCCAGCATGGAGCACTGGGCATGGTCTTGTTCCTGTGTGTGTCCCCAGCATGGAGCACTGGGCAAGGTATTGTTCCTGTGTGTGTCCCCAGCATGGAGCACTGGGCAAGGTCTTGTTCCTGTGTGTGTCAACAGCATGGAGCACTGGGCATGGTCTTGTTCCTGTGTGTGTCCCCAGCATGGAGCACTGGGCAAGGTATTGTTCCTGTGTGTGTCCCCAGCATGGAGCACTGGGCAAGGTCTTGTTCCTGTGTGTGTCCCCAGCATGGAGCACTGGGCAAGGTATTGTTCCTGTGTGTGTCCCCAGCATGGAGCACTGGGCAAGGTCTTGTTCCTGTGTGTGTCCCCAGCATGGAGCACTGGGCAAGGTATTGTTCCTGTGTGTGTCCCCAGCATGGAGCACTGGGCAAGGTATTGTTCCTGTGTGTCCCCCCAGCATGGAGCACTGGGCAAGGTATTGTTCCTGTGTGTGTCCCCAGCATGGAGCACTGGGCAAGGTATTGTTCCTGTGTGTGTCCCCAGCATGGAGCACTGGGCAAGGTATTGTTCCTGTGTGTGTCCCCAGCATGGAGCACTGGGCAAGGTATTGTTCCTGTGTGTCCCCCCAGCATGGAGCACTGGGCAAGGTATTGTTCCTGTTTGTGTGTCTTCACAAGCAATAAAAGTCTGGGTGGTTTCTGTCCCTTCTCAGAAGGCTGAAAATCACGTTTTTAGCTGAATGTACAGAACAGTTAATTAGTCTGTGACGTAAAGATTTACAAACTGGTGACTTTATCTGAAGTATCTCGAATCCCTGGTCCGAGGGCAGCATTTCTGAGTAACAGAGCTCTGAACTTTGTGTCGTGGATTACTGGTCAAGGTGTAGCTGTAAAACGAGAGATAACCTGAGAGAGTTCTACTCATCAGGGTGATGGGCACAAGACTGGAACATCCCACTGTAGGATTCAACTCACCAACAGTTTAGAGAAACAGTCGGAATATTTTTACAGATGGTCACAGTGGGGAAAGACAGACTAGAAGAACAGAATTTGTATTTCTAAGGCGCCTTTCACGACCTCAGGATATCCCAAAGCACTTTACAACCAATGAAGGACTTTTGAAGTGTAGTCACTGTTGTAATGGAGGAAAGGCGATAGGCAATTTGCACAGCAAGATCCCAGAAACAGCAATGAGTTAATGTCCAGATAATCTTTTAGTGATGTTGGTTGAGGGATAAATATTGGGCAGGACACCGGGGAGAACTCCCCAGCTCTTCTCCCAATAGTGCCCTGGGATCATTTACATCCACCGAAGACAGCACCTCCGACAGTGCAGCACTCCCTCAGTACTGACCCTCCGACAGTGCGGCACTCCCTCAGTACTGACCCTCCGACAGTGCGGCACTCCCTCAGTACTGACCCTCCGACAGTGCGGCACTCCCTCAGTACTGACCCTCCGACAGTGCGGCGCTCCCTCAGTACTGACCCTCCGACAGTGCGGCGCTCCCTCAGTACTGACCCTCCGACAGTGCGGCACTCCCTCAGTACTGACCCTCCGACAGTGCAGCGCTCCCTCAGTACTGACCCTCCGACAGTGCAGCGCTCCATCAGTACTGGCCCTCCGACAGTGCAGCACTCCCTCAGTACTGACCCTCCGACAGTGCAGCACTCCCTCAGTACTGACCCTCCAACAGTGCAGCGTTCCCTCAGTACTGACCCTCCGACAGTGCAGCGCTCCATCAGTACTGGCCCTCCGACAGTGCAGCACTCCCTCAGTACTGACCCTCCGACAGTGCAGCACTCCCTCAGTACTGACCCTCCAACAGTGCAGCGTTCCCTCAATACAGTATTGGGAGTGTCAGCCTAGTTTATGTGCTCAAGCCTCTGGAGTGGGATTTGAATCCACGACCTTCTGACTCAGAGGCGAGTCTGCTACCCACTGAGCCATGGCTGATGGTGTCCCAAAGGGAGCTTCCCTCCCCAGTCTGTACTGAGTTCAGCTGGGGCAGGAGTTGGGCCTCTGGGCTAGAGAAGGGAGAATCCATTGAGGTTGTGCTGCTGATCACTATCCAAGGAGCACTGGGAAATGTGGGTGTGCTGATGTCGGCCGAGGTCAGGATTGTGCCTGGATGTGATGCCTCCATTGTTGAATATCCTGCCAATATATTTGGCTGAGGAGGCAATGGGCGGTAGTGTACGTGGAACCCTACCCCAGTGAGAGTCAGTGCTTTCAGGAGGGAGTGGGTGAAAGGTGGGCAGAAATGTTACCGTGGGGCATTGAATTAACAGTTTAAAGAAAGGACTTTTATTCCAAGTTGTGTTTCACAGTAAACACAATCAGACTCTAACAAAGTGCACTGCTGGTAATAAATTGCTCGGGAGATGCAGCTCTCTGGCAACCTGTACGTGAGAGAGTGCAGAGATAACTGGGTGCAAGTTCTACAACCTTGAGCATAATTCAAGGACATGGTGTGCGACACTCCTGATATTCCCACTGTTGTTTTGTAACTGTATCCTGTCCCACAGCAGCAGGCCTGGGACAGAGACCTTTCACATATTCATCTTCCTCAACTTCTTTGTAACATTTTCAGCTAAATTAATGCCGAGAGATCTTAATGCTGCAAACGGAGCATTTTCTAATTTAGGCACCCTGCATTAAACCGTCAAACACTCCCAGGGCAGGTACAGCACGGGTTGGATACAGAGTAAAGCTCCCTCTACACTGTCCCATCAAACACTCCCAGGGCAGGTACAGCACGGGTTAGATACAGAGTAAAGCTCCCTCTACACTGTCCCATCAAACACTCCCAGGGCAGGTACAGCACGGGTTAGATACAGAGTAAAGCTCCCTCTACACTGTCCCATCAAACACTCCCAGGGCAGGTACAGCACGGGTTGGATACAGAGTAAAGCTCCCCCCTCTACACTGTCCCATCAAACACTCCCAGGGCAGGTGCAGCACGGGTTAGATACAGAGTAAAGCTCCCTCTAAGCTCTTCCACCAGCTATCATCCTGAACAGTTCCCTCCTATTTTGTCAGTATGATGTCTTTCCGTTGTCCACATCAGCCATCCTGTAGCATGTTTGCAAGAAATTGCCAATCAGAGCAGAGCACCTGTAGCACAGCTGGAGTTAGAGGGTAAGAAGAGAGTGTTAATGTTTTAAGTCTGCTTTCTGTATTTCTTTATGATGTTTTATACAATTTTAAGTTGATTGTAAAGTTTGCTGTGTCCAGTTAGAGTGTTCAGCATTCACTGGGCATTTGCCCAGTGTTTTGTTACTCCCAAACACTCTACGTTGTGTATGTGTTATGTGTTTAATCACGCTGTTGTGGGAGGTGTGATATATACACAGCGAGATTTATACACCAGCTTTTATAGTAATTTACATGGATTACTTATTGACAGCAAGCTTTATTGGCGGGGAGGGGGAAGGTCAGTTCAAACAGGGAAATCACCGAGCACAGTGCTGACGAACAGATTGTAATTGTTGATTCGCAAATACTGGGTCACTGAGTTGAAGCATGTTATAAATCCTGTCCTGACCACTGTAGTTCGACATTTCCTTTATCTTCTTTAGCACCTCGTTGTGGCATCCAGAAATGGTGTTTAATCAATGGGGGAAAGCAGAGGGAGCTCTGCTCCGTACTTCCTCTCCTCCACCTCCCAGGTGTTAGCAGTGGCTCAGTGGTAGCACTCTCATCTCTAAGTCACAAGGTCATGGGTTCAAGTCCCACTCTGCAGACACGAGCACATAATCTAGACTGACTGAGGGAGTGCTGCATTGTCGGAGGGTCAGTACTGAGGGAGCGCTGCATTGTCGGAGGGGCAGTACTGAGGGAGCGCTGCACTGTCGGAGGGGCAGTACTGAGGGAGCGCTGCATTGTCGGAGGGGCAGTACTGAGGGAGCGCTGCATTGTCGGAGGGGCAGTACTGAGGGAGTGCTGCACTGTCGGCGGGGCAGTACTGAGGGAGCGCTGCACTGTCGCTGGGTCAGTACCGAGGAAGCGCTGCACTGTCGGAGGGTCAGTACCGAGGAAGCGCTGCACTGTCGGAGGGGCAGATCATAGTAGGTACAGCCCAGAGGGAGGCCATTTGGCCCATCGTGCCTGTGCCGGCTCTTTGAAAGAGCTATCCAATTCGTCCCACTCCCCTGCTCTTTCCCCATCACCCTGTAAATTTTTTCTCCTCAAGTATTTATCGAATTCCCTTTTGAAACTTATTATTGAATCTGCTTCCACCGCCCTTTCAGGCAGGGAATTGCTGCGCAAAAAAATGTTTCCTCATCTCCCCTCAGGTTCTTTTGCCGATCACCTTAAATCTGTGTCCTCTGGTTACCGACCCTTCTGCCACTAGAAACGGTTGTTCCTTATTTACTCTATGAAAACCCTTCATGATTTTGAACACCCCCAGCTTCTCCAGTCTATCCATGTAACTGAAGTCCCTCATCCCTGGAACCATTCTAGTAAATCTCCTCTGCACCATCTCTAAGGCCTTCACATCCTTCCTAAAGTGTGGTGCCCAGTATTGAACACAATACTCCAGTTGAGGCCTAACCAGTGATTTATAAAGGTTTAGCATAACTTCCTTGCTTTTGTACTCTATGCCTCTATTTATAAAGCCCAGGATCCTGTATACTTTTTAACAACCTTCTCAACTTGTCCTGCCACCTTCAAAGATACAAACACCCCCAGGTCTCTCTGTTCCTGCACCCCCTTTAAAATTGTACCATTTAGTTTATATTGCTTCTCCTCATTCTTCCTGTTACCTGGTCATTTATTTAATTGCTGTTTGTGGGATCTTGTCATGCATGAATTGGTTGCTGAGTTTCCTACATTGCAACAGTGACTAAACTTCTAAAGTACTTAATTAGCTGTAAAGTGCTTTGGGACGTCCTAAGGTCGTGAAAGGTGCTATATAAATGCTAGTTCTTTCCTTCTTTCCCGAATGCAGGTCAAGCAGTGGCCCCCCCACTGGGAGAGCACCTCTATGACCTGCCCTCTGACCTGCTCCCGTGCCAATGGTCGCCTCAGCACATGTCTAATACAGCAGCGGAGAGACCAGGACCTGCAAGGGGCAGAGTGAGTGGAAACCTGTCAGGCCCCACCTCCACTGAGGAGGGGCACAGTCTGCTGACTGCACCTCTCCAATCATACAGCCAACTTCAAGCAACCGGCTAAATCAGTCTGAAGAGATTGGAGGCCAGCTGCTCGAGGTGAAGGAGACTCACCACACCTCATTACTCATCGGCCCTTTAAACATCTGGGTACATTTAGATGGCAAATGAACAGGAGGAGGCCATTCAGCCCCTCGAGCCTGTCCAGCCATTCAATCAGATCATGGCTAATCTGTATCTTAACTCCATTTACCCACCCTGCCTCCGTAACCTTTAACCCCCCTCGCCTAATAAAAATCGATCAACCTCAGTTTTGAAATTTTCAATTGACCCCCGGCCTCAACAACTTTTTGGGGGAAGAGAGTTCCAGATTTCCACTCCCCTTTGTGTGAAGTGATTCCTGACATCACCCCTGAATGGCCTGGCTCTAATTTTAAGGTTCTGCCCCCTTGTTCTGGACTCTCCCACCAGAGGAAATAGTTTCTCTCTATCGACCCTATCAAATCCTTTAATCATCTTAAACACCTCGATTAGATCACCCCTTAATCTTCTATACTTGAGGGAACACGAGCCCAGTCTATGCAACCTGTCCTCACAATATAACCAAGGCCAATATATCCTTCCTGAGGTGCGGTTCTCAGAACTGAATGGAGAACTCGAGAGGGGGTCTGACCAGAGCTCTGTACAGCTGAAGCATAACTTCCTCCCCACTTTTGTATTCCAGCCCACTTGAGAAAAAGGCCAACATTCCATTCGTCTTTTAAATTATTTTTGTACCTGTCTGCTAGCTTTTAGTGATTTCTGTACTTGGACCCGGAAATCTCTCTGCTCCTCCACAGTTCCTGGCTTCTCACCATTTGGAAAATACTCTATTCTATCCTTCTTGGGTCCAAAATGGATGACCTCACACTTTCCCCACAATGAACTCCATCTGCCACAGTTTTGCCCACTCATTTAATCTATTTGTGGTGGGGGAAGAGAGGGGGCTGAACGGGTGGGGGGAGGGGGCTGAACGGGTGGGGGGAGGGGGCTGAACGGGTGGGGGGAGGGGGCTGAACGGGTGGGGGGAGGGGGCTGAACGGGTGGGGGGAGGGGGCTGAACGGGTGGGTGCGGCTAGGGTTGTAAATACAGAATACTAGGGAGACACAGAGAAAAACCAGCTCTTGCACAGTTCAGGAAGTACAGTGATAGTGTACTTTAATTCCGATCATAGCAACACATTATCATTCAGAGGGGCAGTGCAGCTCCAACAAAGGATTTCAGAGTCCAGGGAAATCAGGTGAGTTGCCGATACATGAGGAGGCCTCAGACGCTGGGGCAGCCCTGCCGTACCAGCCCAGGAGATGGTGTAGTCAGACTCAGGCGATCTCAGTAACCTTCGTCTGCCCAGGTCACGCTGTAGTCTGGGTACTCAGCTTTCAGGATCTGAGTGGTTATTTCATGCTTTGCTCGGCCAAAGCCCTGTGTACAAAAGGACAAGATCATCAGAGGAACCGTTACCCTCCAGGGCCCACTACGGTATTCCCATCAGCAATCCATCACAAACCGAGATATATAGGTTATCTGATGGTCTCTCTCCCTCTCCTGAAGATGTTAATTCTGCCCGAGGTACCTGGGCTCGAGCAGCTCTTCAGTAACGGAACCAGTCACGTAGACAATCTTCATTCTCTAAGACAACAGTACACTGGATCATAGGGGGATCGCAGACTCACCACATACACACTGGCACGAGCGCGCCAGACAGACCGACACACGCACAGAGACAGGCGGGCGCACAGAGACAGGCGGGCGCACAGAGACAGGCGGGCGCACAGAGACAGGCGGGCGCACAGAGACAGGCGGGCGCACAGAGACAGGCGGGCGCACAGAGACAGGCGGGCGCACAGAGACAGGCGGGCGCACAGAGACAGGCGGGCGCACAGAGACAGGCGGGCGCACAGAGACAGGCGGGCGCACAGAGACAGGCGGGCGCACAGAGACAGGCGGGCGCACAGAGACAGGCGGGCGCACAGAGACAGGCGGGCGCACAGAGACAGGCGGGCGCACAGAGACAGGCGGGCGCACAGAGACAGGCGGGCGCACAGAGACAGGCGGGCGCACAGAGACAGGCGGGCGCACAGAGACAGGCGGGCGCACAGAGACAGGCGGGCGCACAGAGACAGGCGGGCGCACAGAGACAGGCGGGCGCACAGAGACAGGCGGGCGCACAGAGACAGGCGGGCGCACAGAGACAGGCGGGCGCACAGAGACAGGCGGGCGCACAGAGACAGGCGGGCGCACAGAGACAGGCGGGCGCACAGAGACAGGCGGGCGCACAGAGACAGGCGGGCGCACAGAGACAGGCGGGCGCACAGAGACAGGCGGGCGCACAGAGACAGGCGGGCGCACAGAGACAGGCGGGCGCACAGAGACAGGCGGGCGCACAGAGACAGGCGGGCGCACAGAGACAGGCGGGCGCACAGAGACAGGCGGGCGCACAGAGACAGGCGCGCGCACAGAGACAGGCGCGCGCACAGAGACAGGCGCGCGCACAGAGACAGGCGCGCGCACAGAGACAGGCACCATAGTCCGATTCAATTCTCCAGATGTGGGGTCGCTCAATGGCCATCCTGAGTGGGAAGCCTGGCCGATCTTCCCCTCTCTAACCCCAGGGCCACCCTGGATCAGACATTGCTGCAGGAGTTCCTCAGGGCAGTGTCCTAGGCCCAACCATCTTCAGCTGCTTCATCAATGACCTTCCCTCCATCATAAGGTCAGAAATGGGGATGTTCGCTGATGATTGCAGTGTTCAGTTCCATTCGCAACCCCTCAGATAATGAAGCAGTCCGTGCCCGCATGCAGCAAGACCTGGACAACATCCAGGCTTGGGCTGATAAATGGCAAGTAACATTCGCACCAGACAAATGCCAGGCAATGACCATCTCCAACAAGAGAGAGTCTAACCACCTCCCCATGACATTCAATGGCATTACCATCACCGAATCCCCCACCATCAACATCCTGGGGGTCACCATTGACCAGAAACTTAACTGGACCAGCCATATAAATACTGTGGCTACAAGAGCAGGTCAGAGGCTGGGTATTCGACACCGAGTGACTCACCTCCTGACTCCCCAAAGCCTTTCCACCATCTACAAGGCACAAGTCAGGAGTGTGATGGAATACTCTCCATTTGCTTGGATGAGTGCAGCTCCAACAACACTCAGGAAGCTCGACACCATCCAGGACAAAGCACCCCATCCACCACCCTAAACATTCACTCCCTTCACCACCGGTGCACTGTGGCTGCAGTGGATGCACTGCAGCAACTCGCCAAGGCTTCTTCAACAGCAGCTCCCAAACCCACAACCTCTACCACCTAGAAGGACAAGGGCAGCAGGCACATGGGAACAACACCACCTGCACGTTCCCCTCCAAGTCACACACCATCCCGACTTGGAAATATATCGCCGTTCCTTCATCGTCGCTGGGTCAAAATCCTGGAACTCCCTTCCTAACAGCACTGTGGGAGAACCTTCACCACACGGACTGCAGCAGTTCAAGGCGGCGGCTCACCACCACCTTCTCAAGGGCAATTAGGGATGGGCAATAAATGCTGGCCTCGCCAGCGACGCCCACATCCCATGAACGAATAAAAAAAGATCAGCTAACTCAGCAGGAGCAGAGAATGAAGCATGGTAGCTCTGTTCCACACCGGACACAGAGTCTGGGGGCATGGAGTCTGCAGCTCTTCCTGGGCATTTTTCCCGACACTGTTTTGTAACAAACCTTACAGTTCCCGGTCATTTCCCTCCGTACTTACCATGGAGTATCCATACACGTGGATCATCTTCTCTCTACTATTGTGCTTGATACGACCTCCACCCTGGCACTCACAGTGCAGACCCAGCTTCTCAATCTCAGCACACACCTCGTCATAGATATCGGCTGTGGTTAGAGGAAAGCACAGAACCATTAACCAAATCACTCGAACATTCCCAGCACGGGTTAGATACAGAGTAAAGCTCCCTCTACACTGTCCCATCAAACACTCCCAGGGCAGGTACAGCACGGGTTAGATACAGAGTAAAGCTCCCTCTACACTGTCCCATCAAATGCTCCCAGGGCAGGTACAGCACGGGTTAGATACAGAGTAAAGCTCCCTCTACACTGTCCCATCAAACACTCCCAGGGCAGGTACAGCACGGGTTAGATACAGAGTAAAGCTCCCTCTACACTGTCCCATCAAACACTCCCAGGGCAGGTACAGCATGGGTTTGTTACAATGTCTTTAGGTTTAGAGTAGTTGTGGAAAGGGACAAGGAACAATCAAAGGTGAGGATACTCAATGAGAAAGGAGGTACTTAAAAGGTTGGCAGTATTCAAAGTAGAAAAGTCACCCGGTCCGGATGTGATGCATCCTGGGTTACTGAGGGAAGAAAGGGTGGAAATTGCAGAGGCTCTGGCCACAATCTTCCAATCCTCCTTGGATATGGGTGTGGTGCCAGAGGACTGGAGGATTGTAAATGTTACACCCCTGTTCAAAGAAAGGGAGAGGGATAAACCAGGCAATTACAGGCCAGTCAGCCTAATGTTGGTGGTGAGGAAACATTTAGAGACAATAATCCGGGACAAAACTAACTGTCACTTGGAAAGACATGGGTTGATAAATGAAAGCCAGCATGGATTTATTAAAGGCAAATTGTGTCTGACTAACTTGATTGAGTTCTTTGATGAAGTATTTGTGTATGTGTTATATTTAATGTAAGATGTTTGACCTGAGAGGGTTGACGAGGGTAGTGCGATTGATGTTGTGTAAATGGACTTTCAAAAGGCGTTTGATAAAATATCACATAATAGACTTGTTTGCAAAATCGAAGCCCATGGGATTAATGGGACAGTGGATATAAAATTAGCCACGGGTCAAAAAGCAGAGAGTCGAGGTGAACGGTTGTTTTTCAGACTGGAGGGAAGTATACAGTGGTGTTCCCCAGGGGTCAGTATTAGGACCACTGCTCTTTTTGATATATATTAATGACCTGGACTTGGATATAGAGGGTATAATTTCAAAGTTTGCAGATGACACTAAACTCAGAAATGTAGTAAACAGTGAGGAGGATAGTAACAGACTTCAGGAGGACATAGTCAGACTGGTGAAATGGGCAGACACGTGATGGATGAAATTTAATGCAGAGAAGTGTGATGCGATGCATTTTGTTAAAACAACGAGGAGAGGCAATATAAACTGAATGGTACAATTTTAAAGGAGGTGCTGGAACAGAGACCTGGGGGTGCACATACATAAGTATTTATAGGTGGCAGGACAAGTTGATAAGGCTGTTAAAAAAAACATAGGGCATAGAGTACAAAAGCAAGGAAGTTATGCTAAACCTTTATAAAACCCTGGTTCAGCCTCAGCTGGAGTATTGTGTTCTTTTTTTTTATTCGTTCACAGGATGTGGGCGTCGCTGGCAAGGCCGGCATTTATTGCCCATCCCTAGCGAGATTTTACAACTGAGTGGCTTGCTAGGCCATTTCAGAATCAACCACATTGCTGTGGGTCTGGAGTCACATTTCGGCCAGACCGGGTAAGGACGGCAGGTTTCCTTCCCTAAAGGACATTAGTGAACCAGATGGGTTTTTACGACAATCCGGTAGTTTCATGGCCACCATTACTGATACTAGTATTTTAATTCCAGATTTTTATTTAATTAATTGAATTTAAATTCGCCAGCCGCCGTGGCGGGATTTGAACTCGTGACTCTGGATTTTAGTCCAGGCCTCTGGATTACTAGCCCAGTAACATAACCACTACGCTACCGTACCCTGGGCACCACAAGATTGGTGGCATTGTGGACAGTGAAGAAGGTTATCTGGGATTGCAACGGGATCTTGATAAATTGGGCCAGTGGGCCGATGAATGGCAGATGGAGTTTAATTTAGATAAATGTGAGGTGATGCATTTTGGTAGATCGAATCGGGCCTGGACCTACTCCGTTAATGGTAGGGCGTTGGGGAGAGTTATAGAACAAAGAGATCTGGGAGTACAGATTCATAGCTCCTTGAAAGTGGAGTCACAGGTGGATAGGGTGGTGAAGAAGGCATTCGGCATGCTTGGTTTCATTGGTCAGAACATTGAATGCAGGAGTTGGGATGTCTTGTTGAAGTTGTACAGGGCATTGGTGAGGCCACACTTGGAGTACTGTGTACAGTTCTGGTCACCCTATTATAGAAAGGATATTATTAAACTAGAAAGAGTGCAGAAAAGATTTACTAGGATGCTACCGGGACTTGATGGTTTGACTTACAGGGAGAGGTTAGACAGACTGGGACTTTTTTCCCTGGAGAGTAGGAGGTTGAGGGGTGATCTTATAGAAGTCTATAAAATAATGAGGGGCATAGATAAGGTCGATAGTCAAAATCTTTTCCCAAAGGTAGGGGAGTCTATAACGAGGGGGCACAGATTTAAGGTGAGAGGGGAGAGATACAAAAGGGTCCAGAGGGGCAATTTTTTCACTCAAAGGGTGGTGAGTGTCTGGAACGAGCTGCCAGAGGCAGTAGTAGAGGCGGGTACAATTTTGTCTTTTAAAAAGCATTTGGACAGTTACATGGGTAAGATGGGTATAGAGGGATATGGGCCAAGTGCAGGCAATTGGGACTAGCTTAGTGGTATAAACTGGACGACATGGACATGTTGGGCCGAAGGGCCTGTTTCCATGTTGTAACTTCTATGATTCTATGAAGCTGGGGTTGTTCACCTTAGAGCAGAGAAGGTTAAGGGAGATTTAATAAAGGTGTGTCAAAATCATGAGGGGTTTTGATCGAGTAAATAAGGAGAAACTGTTTCCAGTGGCAGAAGGGTCGGTAACCAGAGGATATAGATTTAAGGTGATTGACAAAAGAGCCAGAGGTGAGATGAGGAGAATTTTTTTTTACGCAGTGAGTTGTGATGATCTGGAATGCGCTGCCTGAAAGGGCGGTGGAAGCAGATTCAATAATAACTTTCAAAAGGGAATTGGATAAACACTGAAAAGAAGAAATTTGCAGAGCTATGGGGAAAGAGCAGGGAGTGGGACTGATTGGATCACTCTTTCAAAGAGCCGGCACAGGCACGATGGGCCGACTGGCCTCTCCTGGGCAGTGAGCAAAGCTCCCTCTGCCCCATCAAACTCAGCACAGACAGCCCGCACACCGAGCCCCCTCACACCGAGCCCCCTCACACCGAGCCCCCTCACCAGCCCCCTCACACCGAGCCCCCTCACCAGCCCCCTCACACCGAGCCCCCTCACCAGCCCCCTCACACCGAGCCCCCTCACCAGCCCCCTCACACCGAGCCCCCTCACCAGCCCCCTCACACCGAGCCCCCTCACCAGCCCCCTCACACCGAGCCCCCTCACCAGCCCCCTCACACCGAGCCCCCTCAACAGCCCCCTCACACCGAGCCCCCTCACCAGCCCCCTCACACCCAGCCCCCTCACACCCAGCCCCCTCACACCCAGCCCCCTCACACCGAGCCCCCTCACACCGAGCCCCCTCACACCGAGCCCCCTCACACCGAGCCCCCTCACACCGAGCCCCCTCACCAGCCCCCTCACACCGAGCCCCCTCACCAGCCCCCTCACACCGAGCCCCCTCACACCGAGCCCCCTCACACCGAGCCCCCTCACCAGCCCCCTCACACCGAGCCCCCTCACCAGCCCCCTCACACCGAGCCCCCTCACCAGCCCCCTCACACCGAGCCCCCTCACCAGCCCCCTCACACCGAGCCCCCTCAACAGCCCCCTCACACCGAGCCCCCTCAACAGCCCCCTCACACCCAGCCCCCTCACCAGCCCCCTCACACCCAGCCCCCTCACACCCAGCCCCCTCACCAGCCCCCTCACACCGAGCCCCCTCACCAGCCCCCTCACACCCAGCCCCCTCACACCCAGCCCCCTCACACCCAGCCCCCTCACACCCAGCCCCCTCACACCCAGCCCCCTCACCAGCCCCCACACCCAGCCCCCTCACACCCAGCCCCCTCACACCCAGCCCCCTCACACCGAGCCCCCTCACCAGCCCCCTCACACCGAGCCCCCTCACACCGAGCCCCCTCACCAGCCCCCTCACACCGAGCCCCCTCACCAGCCCCCTCACACCCAGCCCCCTCACCAGCCCCCTCACACCCAGCCCCCTCACACCCAGCCCCCTCACCAGCCCCCTCACACCGAGCCCCCTCACCAGCCCCCTCACACCCAGCCCCCTCACACCCAGCCCCCTCACACCCAGCCCCCTCACACCCAGCCCCCTCACCCCGACCCTTCCCCTCACCAGCCCAGTCCCCCGCCGCCCCGCTACTCCCAGCTGCCGCCCCTTTGCTCCGTATTACCGTGATACTCGGCCGAGGCCCAGCCCCGTACGATGTCCTTCTCCTTGCCGCTCCCGGTGTCGGCCCAGACCCGGATCAACACATACTTGAACACACCGTCCCCGTCCACCCGCACAGCGGGAACCCGCTCCATCCCCGCCGCCGCCATGGCCCGCCGAGCATGCGCACAGCCGCCTCCCGCCGCCGAGCATGCGCACAGCCGCCTCCCGCCGCCGAGCATGCGCACAGCCGCCTCCCGCCGCCGAGCATGCGCACAGCCGCCTCCCGCCGCCGAGCATGCGCACAGCTTGTCCGGGCGCAGTGCAATTCCTCTCCTTCATCAAAGAGGCGGCACTCAGAGTCTGTCCACGTGATGGAGCAGCGCCCCGCCCCGCCCACACACCGCCCCGCCCAAACACCCCCCTCCCCCTCCCCCCCCGCCCAAACACCCCCCTCCCCCTCCCCCCCCGCCCACACACCCCCCTCCCCCTCCCCCCCAGCCACACACCCCCCTCCCCCTCCCCCCCCGCCCAAACACCCCCCTCCCCCTCCCCCCCCGCCCAAACACCCCCCTCCCCCTCCCCCCCCGCCCACACACCCCCCTCCCCCTCCCCCCCCGCCCACACACCGCCCCGCCCAAACACCCCCCTCCCCCTCCCCCCCCGCCCACACACCCCCCTCCCCCTCCCCCCCCCGCCCACACACCGCCCCGCCCAAACACCCCCCTCCCCCTCCCCCCCCGCCCACACACCCCCCCTCCCCCTCCCCCCCCGCCCACACACCGCCCCGCCCAAACACCCCCCTCCCCCTCCCCCCCCGCCCACACACCCCCCTCCCCCTCCCCCCCCCGCCCACACACCGCCCCGCCCAAACACCCCCCTCCCCCTCCCCCCCGCCCACACACCCCCCTCCCCCTCCCCCCCCCGCCCACACACCGCCCCGCCCAAACACCCCCCTCCCCCTCCCCCCCCCGCCCACACACCCCCCTCCCCCTCCCCCCCCGCCCAAACACCGCCCCGCCCACACACCCCCCTCCCCCTCCCCCCCCGCCCACACACCGCCCCGCCCACACACCCCCCTCCCCCTCCCCCCCCCGCCCACACACCGCCCCGCCCACACACCCCCCTCCCCCTCCCCCCCCCCGCCCACACACCGCCCCGCCCACACACCGCCCCGCCCACACACCCCCCTCCCCCTCCCCCCCCGCCCACACACCGCCCCGCCCACACACCCCCCTCCCCCTCCCCCCCCCGCCCACACACCGCCCCGCCCACACACCCCCCTCCCCCTCCCCCCCCCGCCCACACACCCCCCTCCCCCTCCCCCCCCCCGCCCACACACCGCCCCGCCCACACACCCCCCTCCCCCTCCCCCCCCCGCCCACACACCCCCCTCCCCCTCCCCCCCCGCCCACACACCGCCCCGCCCACACACCCCCCTCCCCCTCCCCCCCCGCCCACACACCCCCCTCCCCCTCCCCCCCCGCCCACACACCGCCCCGCCCACACACCCCCCTCCCCCTCCCCCCCCGCCCAAACACCGCCCCGCCCACACACCCCCCTCCCCCTCCCCCCCCCGCCCACACACCCCCCTCCCCCTCCCCCCCGCCCAAACACCGCCCCGCCCACACACCCCCCTCCCCCTCCCCCCCCCGCCCACACACCGCCCCGCCCACACACCCCCCTCCCCCTCCCCCCCCGCCCACACACCGCCCCGCCCACACACCCCCCCTCCCCCTCCCCCCCCCGCCCACACACCCCCCTCCCCCTCCCCCCCCGCCCACACACCGCCCCGCCCACACACCCCCCTCCCCCTCCCCCCCCCGCCCACACACCGCCCCGCCCACACACCCCCCCTCCCCCTCCCCCCCCCCGCCCACACACCGCCCCGCCCACACACCCCCCTCCCCCTCCCCCCCCCGCCCACACACCGCCCCGCCCACACACCCCCCTCCCCCTCCCCCCCCCCGCCCACACACCGCCCCCGCCCACACACCGCCCCGCCCACACACCCCCCTCCCCCTCCCCCCCCCCCGCCCACACACCGCCCCGCCCACACACCCCCCTCCCCCTCCCCCCCCCGCCCCGCCCACACACCCCCCCTCCCCCTCCCCCCCCGCCCACACACCGCCCCGCCCACACACCCCCCTCCCCCCTCCCCCCCCCGCCCACACACCGCCCCGCCCACACACCCCCCTCCCCCTCCCCCCCCCGCCCACACACCGCCCCGCCCACACACCCCCCTCCCCCTCCCCCCCCCCCCGCCCACACACCGCCCCGCCCACACACCCCCCTCCCCCTCCCCCCCCCCCGCCCACACACCGCCCCGCCCACACACCCCCCCTCCCCCCTCCCCCCCCCCGCCCACACACCGCCCCGCCCACACACCCCCCTCCCCCTCCCCCCCCCGCCCACACACCGCCCCGCCCACACACCGCCCCGCCCCCCGCTCACCGCCCCCCCCCGCCCACACACCCCCCTCCCCCTCCCCCCCCCGCCCACACACCCCCCTCCCCCTCCCCCCCCCGCCCACACACCCCCCTCCCCCTCCCCCCCCCGCCCACACACCCCCCTCCCCCTCCCCCCCCCCGCCCACACACCGCCCCGCCCACACACCGCCCCGCCCACACACCCCCCTCCCCCTCCCCCCCCCGCCCACACACCGCCCCGCCCACA
>NW_027138677.1:0-38562 GCF_035084215.1 Heptranchias perlo
TGAGAGAGCGACACGACGGAGAGAGAGAGCGACGACGACGGAGAGAGAGAGCGACACGACGGAGAGAGAGAGCGACACGACGGAGAGAGAGAGAGCGACACGACGGAGAGAGAGCGAGCGACACGACGGAGAGAGAGCGAGCGACACGACGGAGAGAGAGCGAGCGACACGACGGAGAGAGAGCGAGCGACACGACGGAGAGAGAGCGAGCGACACGACGGAGAGAGAGCGAGCGACACGACGGAGAGAGAGCGAGCGACACGACGGAGAGAGAGCGAGCGACACGACGGAGAGAGAGCGAGCGACACGAGAGAGAGGGACACGAGAGATTCCAAGAATGAAAGCTGACAAGACATTGCATAACACCAGACAACTCACACACACACACACACACACACAAGGCATGTTATAATAGGCGAGGTGTGATCAAGGAAATGATTAGCTGACACAAAGGAATCTGATTACAGTCAAGCCCTGCTTTCACTGCTCCAATTTTTCCCCAGCCCCCTTCCGAAGGTGCACCTGGTCAGCTTGTGCTGGCTGTGACTCAGTGGGTCGCACTCTCTCGCCTCTGAGTCAGGAGGTCGTGGGTTCAAACCCCACTCCCAGGGACTTGAGCACACAATCCAGGCCGACACTCCCAGTGCCGGTACTGAGGGAGCGCTGCACTGTCGGAGGTGCCGTCTTTCGGATGAGACGTTAAACCGAGGGCCCCGCCTGCCCCTCTCAGGTCCACTTAAAAGATCCCACGGCCACTATTTCGAAGAAGAGCAGGGGGGGTGGGGGGGAGTTCTCCCCGGTGTCCTGGGGCCAATATTTACCCCTCAACCAACATCACTAAAAAAAAACAGATTATCTGGCGATTATCACTTTGCTGTTTGTGGGATCTTGCTGTGCGCAAATTGGCTGCCGCGTTTCCTGCATTACAACGGTGACTACACTTCAAAAATACTTCACTGGTCGTAAAGCACATCGGGACGTCCTGAGGTCGTGAAAGGCGCCATAGAAATGCAAGTTCTTTCTTGGGGGCCCAGAGGAAGATGAGCCCGGCCCTGCCCCTCACACGCACTCCACGATCAGCTGCAGGACCCCCGGTCTGATTTCCACCCCCCGCACCGCACCGCACCGCCTCCATAGGCCAGGGGATCACCGAGGTCAACCGGCTGAGGTAGGCCCGTGGTCCCACTCCAGGCCTACCTGTGGCACAGCGACTTCATGGAGCCATTGGGGCTGAGGGAAGCCAGGCAGCAACGGGCCTTGCTCCCGAGAGGTCCCAGCGTACCCTGCGACGGCAGTGTCTCGTGTTCCAAGGTAGGGTCACACACCGAATGGACGAACTAAGTTCGGCCAAACGGCCGTCCTGATCCATTGCATGCGAGTGAAGTGTTGACCCTCACACCATTTGGGGGGGGGGGTTGAGGCAAAGGCATCTCCACGCCCATCAACATCCTCTCTAGTCCGAGTACACGAGGCCCCCCTCCCGCCTCGTTGAAGTTCACTACCTACTGCCCAGTTCACGCGGTTCAGATTGTCCCATTTCACCGCCCCCCCCCCTCCCACTACTTGAGAAGTCGTCGTGCATCGAGGGCGTAGGACACACAACACGGGCACAAGGCCTTCCAGCAGGACTGGGCAAAGTCAAAGATAGAGGGCTTTGTGAAAAAGGCCACCCCAGAGCCTGTCTGAGAAACAAGAGAGAGAGAGAGAGAGAGAGAGAACGAAACAGGGAGAGATAGAAAGAGAACGAAACAGGGAGAGATAGAAAGAGAAAACAGAGAGATAGAAAGAGAACGAAACAGGGAGAGATAGAAAGAGAACGAAATAGGGAGAGATAGAAAGAGAACGAAACGGAGAGAGATAGAAAGAGAAAACAGAGAGATAGAAAGAGAATGAAACAGGGAGAGATAGAAAGAGAACGAAACAGGGAGAGATAGAAAGAGAACGAAACAGGGAGAGATAGAAAGAGAAAACAGAGAGATAGAAAGAGAACGAAACAGGGAGAGATAGAAAGAGAACGAAATAGGGAGAGATAGAAAGAGAACGAAACGGAGAGAGATAGAAAGAGAAAACAGAGAGATAGAAAGAGAATGAAACAGGGAGAGATAGAAAGAGAACGAAACAGGGAGAGATAGAAAGAGAACGAAACAGGGAGAGATAGAAAGAGAAAACAGAGAGATAGAAAGAGAACGAAACAGGGAGAGATAGAAAGAGAACGAAATAGGGAGAGATAGAAAGAGAACGAAACGGAGAGAGATAGAAAGAGAAAACAGAGAGATAGAAAGAGAATGAAACAGGGAGAGATAGAAAGAGAACGAAACAGGGAGAGATAGAAAGAACGAAACAGGGAGAGATAGAAAGAACGAAACAGGGAGAGATAGAAAGAGAAAACAGAGAGGTAGAAAGAGAACGAAACAGGGAGAGATAGAAAGAGAAAACAGAGAGGTAGAAAGAGAACGAAACAGGGAGAGATAGAAAGAGAAAACAGAGAGATAGAAAGAGAATGAAACAGGGAGAGATAGAAAGAGAACGAAAGAGGGAGAGGTAGAAAGAGAACAAAACAGGGAGAGGTAGAAAGAGAACGAAACAGGGAGAGGTAGAAAGAGAACGAAACAGGGAGAGATAGAAAGAGAAAACAGAGAGATAGAAAGAGAACGAAACAGAGAGAATGAAACAGAGAGATAGAAAGAGAACAAAACAGAGAGAGAGAAAGATAGAAATTGAAAGAAAGAGACAGAAAGGAGAGAGAGAGAGAAAGAACGAGAGATAGAAATAGATAAAAAAAGAAAAAGTGCGAGATAGAAATAGATCGAGATGAGAGAGACAGAAATAGATCGAAAGAGAAAGAGAAAGAGCGAGAGAGACAGAAACAGATAGAGATGAGACCTACAAGGGCAAGCTTCACCACAGACTGACATTGTTTGGCAGTCCTTTTAAGGGTCAGTTGCTCTGGTTTGAATTGTCT
Organism: Heptranchias perlo; assembly: GCF_035084215.1. Classification (NCBI taxonomy): domain Eukaryota; kingdom Metazoa; phylum Chordata; class Chondrichthyes; order Hexanchiformes; family Hexanchidae; genus Heptranchias; species Heptranchias perlo. The sequence goes on from NW_027138677.1 coordinate 2,963, forward strand.
GTCTAATCTAAGCCTAACACCGAGTCTCTAACCACATAAGATCGGAAGAACAAAGGTTGGGGAGTGGGGGATAGTGGGGGATAGTGGGGGGGGGGTGGAAAAAGAGGAAAATTATATATTAATCAGTCTTTTGAGGCCGTTGCTGAACGGCACGCAGCTACGGTGTCAGGCGTTCTGAGGAGACAGGAGGTAACCAAGGCAGCACACACACACACACACACTCACACACACACACACACACTCACTCACTCACTCACACGCTGTGTGGGCACTGCTCCTGGCTTTTAGAGCCAGCTAGGCCGAGACCAACAAAGGACAGACTTGTCTGTACACAGAACAATCCAGTCTCGATGAGGCAGCCATGACCAACATCCTGAGGTGCAAAGCAAGCAGCGTCAACATAATCACACAGTTATTACTCAACCCCCTTATTAGTCACCGATATCAAGTCACAGAACTCGACAAACAAAACAAAGAGAGAACCGAGAGATTATGCCACGGCAAACGGGAAGCAAGGCAAGATTCGGCGTTTTTATTTTCAGCTGGTCGTCATGGGAGCCGGGAGGAGACGGGGGGGGGGGGGTGGGTGGTGGGCCAAAAAAATAAATAAAGCTGGCACAAGATTTAGAACGAAATGAAACTGGGAAATAAAAAGAGCTGCTCGCAATCAAAGACTAATCGCCTGATGTGATCTTGTCCTCGTCTTGTCCCTTTTTTTTTTAGCCGGGTGAATCAGGGCAAGGCTGGTTAGGGGGCGGGTGAGAGGAGGTAGAAAGACTGGTTTGGAGACTGGCTGTTCTCTGAATCACTAGGACAGGTTTTAAGTTGCTTTATTTCCAATGTTCTGCCTCCCCCACTCCCCTCGCCGTGAAACTGCTGATTAATCCTCGGGCTCTGTATCGTGAGTTTTAAACAGTCATTCAAGACGTAGAATTAGCAGCACAAAAATAGGCCATTCAGCCCAACTGGTCCACGCTGGCGTTTATGCCAGCCTCCTCCCATCCTACATCGTCTTACCCAATCCTTTCTCCCTTATGTAATGATCCAGCTTCCCCTTAAATGCATCTATGCTATTCATTGACCAGAAACTTAACTGGACCAGCCATATAAATACTGTGGCTACAAGAGCAGGTCAGAGGCTGGGTATTCTGCGGCGAGTGACTCACCCCCCTGATTCCCCAAAGCCTTTCCACCAACTACAAGGCACAAGTCAGGAGTGTGATGGAATACTCTCCACTTGCCTGGATGAGTGCAGCTCCAACAACACTCAAGAAGCTCGACACCATCCAGGACAAAGCAGCCCGCTTGACTGGCACCCTAAACATTCACTCCCTTCACCACCGGCGCACTGTGGCTGCAGTGTGTACCATCCACAGGATGCACTGCAGCAACTCGCCAAGGCTTCTTCGACAGCACCTCCCAAACCCGCGACCTCTACCACCTAGAAGGACAAGGGCAGCAGGCACATGGGAACAACACCACCTGCACGTTCCCCTCCAAGTCACACACCATCCCGACTTGGAAATATATCGGCCGTTCCTTCATCGTCGCTGGGTCAAAATCCTGGAACTCCCTTCCTAACAGCACTGTGGGAGAACCGTCACCACACGGACTGCAGCGGTTCAAGAAGGCGGCTCACCACCACCTTCCGAAGGGCAATTAGGGATGGGCAATAAATGCCGGCCTCGCCAGCGTCACCCACATACCATGAATGAATTTTTAAAAAATTTGCCTCAACTACTCCATGTGGGAGCGAGTTCCACATTCCCACCACTCTCTGGGTAAAGAAGTTTCTCCTGAATTTCCTATTGGATTTATTAGTGATTATCTTATATTTATGGCCCCGAGCTTTGGTCTCCCCCCTCAAGTGGAAATATCTTCTCTACGTCTCCTCCATCGAACCCTTTCATAATTTTAAGGACCTCTATCAGGTCACCCCTCAGCCTTCACTTTTCCAGAGAAAAGAGCCCCAGCCTGTTCAGTCTTCCCTCATAGTTATAAGCTCTCAGTTCTGGTATCATCCTTGTAAATCTTTCTTGCATCTTCTCCAGTGCCTCTATATCCTTTTTGTAATGTGGAGACCAGAACTGTTCACAGTGCTCCAAGTGTGGTCTAACCAAGGTTCGATACAAGTTTAACATAACTTCCCTGCTTTTCAATTCTATCCCTCTCGAATACTTCACTTCAGATCTGAGCCTACGCGTATGAGGGCTATTTGACTGTGGAGGGCATCGCAATCCACACATGTGACAGGGCAGTGGCGGGGGAATGGGGCAGTGGTCACTGGATCGTGACCTGGGCTGGGGGAGGGGTGGGTGTGTGGGAGACAGAGAAACCCTTGCTGATCTGAAATCAGAGGATGAGATCAGCACAGATTGGGACCCTCCTGATCCCGATCATATTTGATTTTACTCTCAATGCCCCACCCTCACCCCAAGCCGCCTGGCACAGCCGGGGAGGGCACGGGGCTACTGATGGTATTCCTACGGGCAGTTCCGATCCGCGAACCTCCTTTTGGAATTCCCTCCGGGAACGTGCCTGGTCTGCTTGGACCAGCAATCAAGGCGTGCCTTACTGGCCAGATTCACATCGGTCTCTGTACTGTGAGTTTTCCACATGTAGTCCCCCCGGCCTCAACCCTTTGACAGAGGGATAGAGCAGGGAGGCTGAAGTTGGGGAGGAGGGAGGAGAGGGGAGGAGTGTGGTTAGTGAAGTCGAAGAATTCACCGATCACAGTTAGCGGTACTGAGCCACACACAGCAGGAAGGCCCCGAGTTCGACTCCCCCCTCCAGTGCTGAGTTAACCAGGGGACGCAGGAAGGAGCTAAAATTGGCCCCAGCACCCCTCAGGTTGGGGGGGACAAGTTGCAGGAAAACCCACGCCAGCTCCCGCCGCTGGGTTGCGGTCTAGTGACCCGACGGAAAGCGCTGAGCGAGGGCTGGGCTGTGACGCCTTCACAGTCGAATAGCCCGTCGACACACACGAGGGACAGGCACCCTGGCGAGAGTTACCTTCGGGCTGTCGATACGTCAGCGAGAATCAATACTTTCAGCCGGGGAGGATGGACGAGGTACATTCCCGACGGCGAGAGCTCAGCCGACTCTTTCGGATGAGGCGTTAAACCGAGGGCCCCGTCTAAGAGGGACGGAAAAGATCCCACGGTACGTACTGTTTGAAGAAGAGCGGGGGGGGGGGGCGGGGGGTTCTCCCCCGGATGTCCTGGGCCGATATTTATCCCTCAACCAACATTCTTAAAAAAAAGATTATCTGGTTGCTCTCACATTGCTGTTTGTGGGATCTTGCTGTGCGCAAATTGGCTGCCGCGTTTCCTCACATTACTACACTTCAAGAAGTACTTCACTGGTTATAAAGCGCTTTGGGACGCCCTGAGGTTGTGAAAGGCGCTATATAAATGCAAGACTGACTTTCTTTCTCTCCCTCTCTCCACGCCCCCCGACCCTCCTACAAACAGGTCGGCCAGAAAGTCTATTCTCTGCGATCACCGTGGGAAGAGATTTCGGCGAGTGGGAGGTTCTACACTTAGCAGAAACCCGCCCCGCCCCCCAGATAATTATCGAGCACTAAAGATCTTGGGTGTCAGATAGCGTGCACGCATCGTGGCGACCGCGTTAAAGGTCACCGTGGGCGAACCTCGGCAGATAAAGGGGGGTGAAAACGGCTTCATCGGCAATCTGAAAAGGATGGGGGGGGCGCCAAGACCCCGAAGTGGGATCCTTATCGGTGAAACGCCCCCCCCCACCCCCCCCCGATGAAACTCCCCAACGACGAACGGTCAGGTGTCAAGCATACCGTAAGCAAACCGTGCGCGCATGTAATCATCGGAAGGTACCGAGCGAGCACTGATCGAGGATAGTGAGGGCTGATTTTAGAAGGTTGAGGGGTGATGTAATTGAGGTCTTTTGAAACGATAAAGGGATTCCATTGGGTTGATGCACAGAAACTATTTCCTCTGGTTGGGACGAGAGGGGGAAAGAGCCCAGAACAATAAAGGCACAATCTTAAAATTAGAGCCAGTCCGCTTAAGAGTGGAATCTGGAGGCACTTTTTCACGCAAAGGGTGGTGGAAATCTGAAAAAAACCACCCCCCCACGTCCGAAAAGGGTGTGGAATTCTGGGGGTCAAAGGTTTTTGTTGGGTAAGGGTATCGAGGGATATGGAGCAAAGGCGGTTAAGTGGGGTTGATCTGATTGAATGGCAGAACAGGCACGAAGGGCTGAATGGCCTCCTCCTGTTCTATCTGAGGCAGAACCAAGGAAAAGAAAGGACTTGCATTTATACAGCGCCTTTCACGACCTCAGGACGTCCCACAGCGTTTTACAACCAATGAAATACTTCTGAAGCAATGTAGGAAACGCGGCAGCCAATTTGCGCACAGCAAGATCCCACAAACAGCAATGAGATGATTACCAGATAATCTGTTTTAGTGATGGTGGTCGAGGGATAAATATTGGCCCCAGGACACCGGGGAGAACTCCCCCTGCTGCTCTTCTTCAAAATAGCGGCCGTGGGATCTTTCACGTCCACCTGAGAGGGGCAGACGGGGCCCTCGGTTTGAAGTCTCATCTGAAAGACGTGTAGGTGGGGAGGGAGATCGCTGCTACACTCAGTTCCTATTGTAACTGTGGCCCCCATCACAAGCCCTCATAGAAATCGTAAGAAATTTACGGCACTCGAGGCGGCCATTCGGCCCATCGTGCCTGTGCTGGCAACTTAACCAGGCAAAGCCCTGAGTCATGTTCACAGTTTTCCTGCTCCCTCAACGCACTCTCTGTATTAATAAACTCTCGACATTTCCTGTCAATCAAATTCATCACTGAATTCTCTGCAGCTTATCGGATTCTGAGATCTCTCCGACCACAATTTCTAATTTCGAAAAAAAAATGTCACATGCACACAGGGGAGACAACAAATAGCGTGAATAACAGTGCGCGGGCGTTGTTATGGGCACGGAACGCTGGCGCAGAGTCCACGCCAACGCGTAATGCCGCCATCACCGACCACAGTCTGCCACCTCATCAGCCGCAGCCTCCAGCGTGACCTTTCACCAGAGAGAGACAAAGAAGTGAAAGACTTGCATTTATCCTCAGGACGCCCCAAAGCGCTTCACAGCCAATGGAGTACTTTTTGAAGTGTAGTCACTGTTGTAATGTAGGAAACATGGCGGCCAATTTGCGCACAGCAAGATCCCACAAACAATGTGATAAATGACCCATCATCTGTTTTAGCGATGTTGGTTGAGGGATAAATATTGGCCCAGGACACCAGGGCAAACTCCCCTGCTCTTCTTTAAAATAGTGGCCTTGGAGTCTTATGTGTCCACCTGAGAGGGGCAGACGGGGCCTCGGTTTAATGTCTCATCCGAAAGACGGCACCTCCGACAGTGCGGCGCTCCCTCAGCACTGGCACCGGGAGTGTCGGCCTGGGTTACGTGCTCAAGTCTCTGAGAGTGGGGCTCGAACCCACGACCTTCTGACTCAGAGGCGAGAGTACGGCCCACTGAGCCACCTTTACCGCGGTGAACAACCCAGCCCCCGCTTCTGCCCCCCCCCCCAGTCAGGGGTCGGCGGGTTTGATCCCCGGCCTTTCCACACCGCGACAGGTGCTCGCGAGAGCGGTCTCCCGACCCCTGCCGTTTTCGGAGGAGACGTTAAACCCAGGCCCCTCTCAGATGGACGTAAAAAAATCCCACGGGCCACTACTGGAAGAAGAGCAGGGGGAGTTCTCCCCCATTATTTATCCCTCGACTAACATCACTAAAAAATACAGATTATCTGGTCATTATTACATTGCTGTTTGTGGGATCTTGCTGTGCGCAAATTGGCTGCCGTGTTTCCTACATTACAACAGCGACTACACTTCAAAAAGCACGTCATTGTGTGTAAGGTGCTTTGGGACGTCCTGGAGGTCATGAAAGGTGCTGTATAAATGCAAGTCTTATTTTTCTTTCAACCAAGCACACCCCACCCAACAATGTACTATTGGAAGAAGAGCAGGCCAGTTCTCCCGGTGCCCTGGGCCAACATTCCTCCCACAACCGACACCGCCCAAATAAAATCACAGATCAACTGGGTCACTCGTCAGACCTGTGGTCTGTGCGATCTTGCCGTGCTCAAAATGGCTGCTGCATTTGGCCACACAACGGCAGTCCCCGTACTTCAAAGTGATTCGTTTTACCCGCAGAGTTTCGCGGTGCGCTGGGAGGCAACGGTATAAATGTGAATCTTTTGTCTTTGTTTTACACAGAGAAACCAAATGTAGTGCATCGTGCACGGCATCAAGAGGCAGTGACACCCGTTGATTGCTTTGAGGCATTACTGCGTTGCCGTAGGATTGGAAGGGCACAGGCTGCCATCCGCAATTCTCTGCCAACGGTACGAGTATCACCCACCACCACCCCCCCAAACCCTGCTGGAATCCAGGTCCAGATACTGGTAGCACCCCTCCCTTCCCTAATGATCACCACTGGGAGAGGGTAAGAGAAGGGGAGGGGAGCGGCAGATTGAGACAGAGACACAGAGAGAGAGAAAGAAACTGAATAAGAGGAGAGAGAGAGAGGGAGGCAGAGAGTGAAAGAGACAGAGAGAGAGAAACAGAGAGAGACAGAGACAGAGAGAGAGACAGAGAGAGAGAGAAAGAAACAGAGAGAGGCAGAGAATGAAAGAGACAGAGAGAGAGAAAGAGACAGAGAGAGAGAGAGAAAGAGAGAGAGAGAGAGAGAGAAAGAGACAGAGAGGGAAGCGGAGAGTGAAAGAGAGAGAGGGAGGGAGGCAGAGAATGAAAGAGAGAGAGGAGATCCTGAAACATTTGCCTGAGGAAGGAGGAAGTCTCCGAAAGCTTGTGAATTTAAAATAAAATTGCTGGACTATAACTTGGTGTTGTAAAATTGTTTACGAAAGAGAGAGAGAGAGAGAGCCAGACAGACAAAGACAGAGAGAGAGGGAGGCAGAGAGTGAAAGAGACAGAGAGAGAAAGAGACAGAGAAACAGAGAAAGAGACCAAGATAGAGAGAGAGAGACAGAGATAAAGAAAAACAGAAAGATGCAGAGAGAAAGAGACAGAGGAAAAGTTAGAGAGAGACAGTGAGACACACAGACACAATGAGAGAAACAGACAGCGAGGGAGAGGGAGAGAAAGAAACAGAGACAGAGAGAAAGAAAGACAGGCAAAGAGACACAGAGTGGATATGAAACTGGGAGTACTAATAATGTCCGGAGAGGGTGAACGGGAGAATGAAGAGCAAAAGCATTAAGTTGTGTTGCTGTGCGTGCATTTCCAGATGACTCCAGGGGGATGTTACTCTGGCGCCTCCCTCCAGTAATTACTCGCAGCTCTTGGAGCCACGCAGCACTGGAGGGCGGGCAGATATAACAGGCTCTCATTCCAATATCGACACGGGCCCCGGAGCAGTCCTAGAGGGTACAATCCTTGACATCGAACAGTGTGTTACTGGTGAGAAGGCCACACCTCACTGGACCGTAAGATGTAATTGTGAGTTTCATGTTGTTCGCTATTAAATACCTTACACCCCCTTCCTTTAACCCTTTGAGATCTACCTACTCAGACCTCCCTATTCGACCACAGGAGGCATCACGGCCAAACTCGACAACCCCACCCCCACAAGTCCTCACGCAATGTGTATCCGCTCCAGCCCGGGGCAGCGAGCAGGACCCACGCTGATTATTCCCACCCCCACCCACTGCAGCCCAGGACAACTCACTGGGAGAGGGAGGGAGGGAGGGAGGGAGGCGGGGGGAAGGAGGGAGAGAGAGAGAGAGAGAGACAGAGACAGAGAGAGAGAGAGAGACAAGTGGAGGTTGGCAGAGGTCTGGGGAGCAGGCAGCTGCGTGCCTACCTGCCCACGCCCGTGCTCGGCCCTCGCGAGCCTGAGGCATGGGAGTCTCCTCACATGTGAGGAAATAATACCTGGCAGAAAACAGCTGGATTAATGACAGGCAGTCCCACCTGAGTGGGGGAGTGCAGTAAGATCTGCCTTCAAATATTTAACACTTCCGCCTCAGTTTAACCCTTCCAGAGTTACTTTTAAATCACAGCAGCCAGAGCAGTCAGGAATCCACTCCGATGCACATTTATGCTGCACAATGTGACCTGATTCAGTTTCTGTTTTTCCCCATTCTCTTTCACTTTTCTCACTTTCTCTTTCTGCCTCTGTGTGTGCCTCGTTTTTCTGTCTCTCTCTCTCTCTCTCTCTCTCCCTTCCTTTGTCTCTCTCTCTCTGTCTGTATCTCTGTCTGTCTCTCTGTGTCTGAATCTGTCTTTGTTTGAATCGGTGTGTGTCTCTCTCTCTCTCTGTCTGTGTAAATGAATCTCTGTCTCTCTCTCTGTCTGTGTCTGAGTCTCTGTCTCTCTCTCTCGCTGTCTGTGTCTGAGTCTCTGTCTCTCTCTCACTGTCTGTGTCTGAGTCTCTGTCTCTCTCTCGCTGTCTGTTTGTGTGTCTCTCTCTTCCCCCTCTCATTCTCTCTCTCCCTTTCTCTGTCTCACTTTTTCTCCTTGTCTGGTTTTTCTCTCTCTGGGGGTGATTTTAAACCCCAAGAACGGGTGGGTTGGGGACGGGTGGGAGTTGAAAATGGTTGGTTTTTTTGGGTCGCAACCGCAAAATTTTCCGACTTTGCATTCCCGGTGGGAAGCCTGTACTTTCACGCACCGACGTTACACCCGGAAATAAAGCCAGGTTGCGGTCGCGACCCAAAAAACAACTATTTTCAACTCCTACCCACCCCGTTCTTGGGGTTTAAAATCACCCCTTCTGTCTTTCTCTCTCTCTCTCTCTCTCTCTCTCTGTCTCATTCTCCCTCTTTGTCTCTCTGTTTTACTTTCTCTGTCTCTCTCCGGTACCTTGCCCAAATCATGGAGCTTTACAGCATAAAAAAGAGCCATTCAGCCCATTGTGCTCTCTGAAAGAGCTGTCCCCTTAATCCCATTCCCCACCCCTATGCCCTATGATCCTTTTTAATTATTTCCTTTTCAAATACTTCTCCACTTCTCTTTTAAAACTAGTATGGATTCAGCTTCCCCCTATTTCTGGTCAAGCATTCCATATTCTAACAAAACATTCTGCGTAAAGAAAAGGCCAGTCTGTACCTGAGGCAGTGGGTGTTGGGGGAGACCAGAACTAGGAGCCAGCAATAGAAGACAGTCACTGATAAATCCAATAGGGAATTCAGGAGAAACTTCTTTACCCAGAGAGTGGTGAGAATGTGGAACTCGCTCCCACAAGGAGTAGTTGAGGCGAATAACATAGATGCATTTAAGGAGAAGCGAGATAAACACATGAGGGAGAAAGGAATAGAAGGATATGCTGATAGGGTGAGATGAAGTAGAGAGGGAGGAGGTTCTTGTGGAGCATAAACACCGGCATGGACCAGATGGGCTGAATGGCCTGTTTCTGTGCTGTAAATTCTATGTAATGTTATTCAACTGCAGAGTGCATCACAGGGGAGCACCATCCTGTCATCACACACAGACACAGGCATGTACATTTAACCCCTGCCCGTTATCTTCTACCCTCCCTAACCAGGGACGTGGAAACCCATTGCACCGGCTCTTCAACTACAAGGGGCTTCGCGGCCAAACCCGACCCCTGCCCAAGTCCTCGCCCAACGTATGTCCACTCCAGCCCCGGGGAGGGAGCAGGGAGCAGGACCCGCAACCAGAGCACTCACAGCCACCCCACCTCACCCCACCCACACTGAAACCAGCAAACTCAGCAGAGAAATGGGATGAAGCCTGGGGCTTTCTGCAGCAAAAGGTTTTGTCAAAAAGTCCTCACTAGAATAGAACCAGCCTCTTCAAAGAAGGGACCTGCGGAGGTGAACAGAGCACTGGTTTCATCTGATAACTGGCTGTCACTCAGACCCCATTGCCCCATTGTGTGTGTGCACTGATCACTGTCAACAATCAATAAGGGCCCCTTCACTGCTCCTGCCTCCCACCCACCCCCCATTTAAAACTCGTTTGCTTTCTTCTCTTCTTTTTAAAACAGTTACCGTCGAACCACACGTGTTTGCAGCATGCCATTCGACCCATCGTGTCTGGGCTGGCTCTCTGCTTGAGCAATCCCAAACTAATCCCACTGCCCCGCTCTCTCCCCATAGCCCTGTATCAATCCCAAACTAATCCCACTGCCCCGCTCTCTCCCCATAGCCCTGTATCAATCCCAAACTTATCCCACTGCCCCGCTTTCTCCCCATATCCCTGTATCAATCCCAAACTAATCCCACTGCCCCGCTCTCTCCCCACAGCCCTGTATCAATCCCAAACTAATCCCACTGCCCCGCTCTCTCCCCATAGCCCTGTATCAATCCCAAACTAATCCCACTGCCCCGCTATCTCCCCATAGCCCTGTATCAATCCCAAACTAATCCCACTGCCCCGCTTTCTCCCCATATCCCTGTATCAATCCCAAACTAATCCCACTGCCCCGCTCTCTCCCCATAGCCCTGTATCAATCCCAAACTAATCCCACTGCCCCGCTCTCTCCCCATAGCCCTGTATCAATCCCAAACTAATCCCACTGCCCCGCTTTCTCCCCATATCCCTGTATCAATCCCAAACTAATCCCACTGCCCCGCTCTCTCCCCATAGCCCTGTATCAATCCCAAACTAATCCCACTGCCCCGCTCTCTCCCCATAGCCCTGTATCAATCCCAAACTAATCCCACTGCCCCGCTCTCTCCCCATAGCCCTGTATCAATCCCAAACTAATCCCACTGCCCCGCTTTCTCCCCATATCCCTGTATCAATCCCAAACTAATCCCACTGCCCCGCTCTCTCCCCATAGTCCTGTATCAATCCCAAACTAATCCCACTGCCCCGCTCTCTCCCCATAGCCCTGTATCAATCCCAAACTAATCCCACTGCCCCACTCTCTCCCCATAGTCCTGTATCAATCCCAAACTAATCCCACTGCCCCGCTCTCCCCATAGCCCTGTATCAATCCCAAACTAATCCCACTGCCCCCCTCTCTCCCCATAGTCCTGTATCAATCCCAAACTAATCCCACTGCCCCGCTCCCTCCCCATAGCCCTGTATCAATCCCAAACTAATCCCGCTGTCCCACTCTCTCCCCATAGCCCTGTATCAATCCCAAACTAATCCCACTGCCCCACTCTCTCCCCATAGCCCTGTATCAATCCCAAACTAATCCCACTGCCCCGCTCCCTCCCCATAGCCCTGTATCAATCCCAAACTAATCCCACTGCCCCACTCTCCCCGTAGCCCTGTATCAATCCCAAACTAATCCCGCTGTCCCGCTCTCTCCCCATAGCCCTGTATCAATCCCAAACTAATCCCACTGCCCCACTCTCCCCGTAGCCCTGTATCAATCCCAAACTAATCCCGCTGTCCCACTCTCTCCCCATAGCCCTGTATCAATCCCAAACTAATCCCACTGCCCCACTCTCCCCGTAGCCCTGTATCAATCCCAAACTAATCCCGCTGTCCCGCTCTCTCCCCATAGCCCTGTATCAATCCCAAACTAATCCCGCTGCCCTGCTCTCTCCCCATAGCCCTGTATCAATCCCAAACTAATCCCACTGCCCCACTCTCTCCCCATAGCCCTGTATCAATCCCAAACTAATCCCACTCTCTCCCCATAGCCCTGTATCAATCCCAAACTAGTCCCACTGCCCCACTCTCTCCCCATAGCCCTGTATCAATCCCAAACTAATCCCGCTGTCCCACTCTCTCCCCATAGCCCTGTATCAATCCCAAACTAATCCCACTGCCCCGCTCCCTCCCCATAGCCCTGTATCAATCCCAAACTAATCCCACTGCCCCGCTCTCTCCCCATAGCCCTGTATCAATCCCAAACTAATCCCGCTGCCCCGCTCCCTCCCCATAGCCCTGTATCAATCCCAAACTAATCCCACTGCCCCACTCTCTCCCCATAGCCCTGTATCAATCCCAAACTAATCCCGCTGCCCCGCTCCCTCCCCATAGCCCTGTATCAATCCCAAACTAATCCCACTGCCCCGCTCTCTCCCCATAGCCCTGTATCAATCCCAAACTAATCCCACTGCCCTGCTCTCTCCCCACAGCCCTGTATCAATCCCAAACTAATCCCACTGCCCCGCTCCCTCCCCATAGCCCTGTATCAATCCCAAACTAATCCCACTGCCCTGCTCTCTCCCCATAGCCCTGTATCAATCCCAAACTAATCCCACTGCCCCACTCTCTCCCCATAGCCCTGTATCAATCCCAAACTAATCCCGCTGCCCCGCTCCCTCCCCATAGCCCTGTATCTCCCTCTGCAATTGTCTTCGCCTCAACCACTCCCTGTGGCAAAGCATTCCATACTCCAACAAGCCTCTGTGTAAAGACATTTCTCCTTACCTCTCTCCTCACTCTCTCAGTGGCAATTTTAAATCAATGACCCCACATCACTGAGTCCTCAACCAGAGCGAACAGTCTTTCCTCATTCACTCTCTCAAAGCTCTTTGTAATTTTCAGTAACTTCCATTAAATCTCCTCGAGGCCGTCTCTGATCCAGTGGAAACGGTCCCAGTATCTCGAGTCTCTGCTCTATAATTTTCCATCCCTGGCATCATCTGAGTGAATCTACGCCGTTCGCTCTCTGTGGCTTTAACATCCTTTCAGTAATCCAGTACAGTACTGAGGGAGTGCTGCACTGTCGGAGGTGTCACCTTTCCGACGAGATGTTAAGCCGAGGCCCCGTCTGCCCCTCTCAGGTGGAAGTATAAGATCCCACGGCCACTATTTCAAAGAAGAGCAGCGGGGGAGGTCCCCCCCCCTGGTGTCCTAGCCCACATCGCCAAAAACAGATCATCTGGTCATTTATCTCATTGCTGTTTGTGGGATCTTGCTGTGCGCAAATTGGCTGCCGTGTTTCCTACATTACAACAGTGACTACACTTCAAAAATACTTCACTGGTTGTAAAGCGCTTTGGGACGTCCTGAGGTCGTGAAAGGCGCTATATAAATGCAAGTTTGTCCTTTCTTGCTTCTTTACAGGATGCAGTGAGTCAGCCCAAGGTTACTTTGATAGCCCCTCCCAGACCTGTGACGTCTACCACCAAGAAAGGCAAAAGTAACAACAACCTGCATTTATATAGCGCCTTTAATGTAGGAAAGCGTCCCGAGGCGCTTCACAGGAGCGATTATCAACCAAAATTTGATACCGAGCCAAAGAAGGAGATATTAGGACGGGTGACCAAAAGCTTGGCCAAAGAGGTAGGTTTTAAGGAGCGTCTTAAAGGAGGAGGGAGTGGTTTGGGGAGGGAATTCCAGATCCCTGGGCCTAGACGGCTGAAGGCACGGCCGCCAATGGTGGGGCGAAGGAAGTGGGGGTCGCACAAGAGGCCAGAATTGGAGAAGCGCAGAGAACTTGGGGGCTGTAGAGCTGGAGGGGGTGGGCAAGGCCATGGGAACACCGTCACCTTGAGGATCCCATCCAAATCACACCACCATCCCAACCTGGACGTATATCAGCCATTGCTTCATCGTCGCTGGGTCAAACTTCTGGAATTTCCTCCCCAACACCATTGTGGGAGCAACTTCACCGCACGGGACTGCGGCGGTTCGAGAAGGAGGCCCACCCCCACCTTCTCAAGGGGCAACTAGAAATGGGCAATAAACGCCGGCCTTGCCAGCGTCGCCCACGTCCCGAGAACAAATTGGCAGGCTATTTGACTGCACGAGGCACCTTGACTGGAGACACACCTCACGTCGTACGCACGGTCTAGCAAGGAGTCGCCGGATAGCAATCGGGAGAGGGAATCTGGGGCTGGTGCTCCCCCCCTCCCTCTTCCCTGGGTCCTGAGGCCAACTGTCCCACCGAGGAGTGAATCAGCCACACCAGGGGAGCTGGAGCTCCGAAGGTTTAACAGCCATCCTTCCGAGAACTTGTTACTCCTCAGCTGAGACTTCTCTTCAAGGTAAAACAAGGCCTCTGAGCTAACGAGTGTCCTCGGAACTGGCAACTGTGTCACACGAAGGGTACATCCCTGCATCCCCAGTGCCGAGACCTCCCACGAAGCCCCGCGTTATCCTCTTCAAAAAAAAACAGACGTTGCCTCCAGGGTTAATCCTGCGACAATATATTTGCGTTTATCCTTCGTTTACTCTCTCTCCTCTTATTTTTTAAAACTGGATAAGGTGTAAGGCAGTGAGGCAAAACACCAATGCTCCCAACACACAGCTCTAGAACAAGGGCTACTTTGTCCTGTCAGCAGCAACAACCCCCCCACCACCGCGTCCCACCCCCACCAGCCTGGCTTGTGTTACCAGGCAAGGAAGGGCCCGTGTGGCCGGAAAGCAGCCTCAATTACAGTAGGCCGAAAGGCCACACGGCTCTCGGCCACTTCTGCGGAGGTCAAAGGGGACTGGAGATTCCACAGACGCCGATGGGAGCAACGCAGAAGCCAAGATAGATTTCAAGGAATATATTATGTGACATGAGGCTTTGGTAATGTGAAAGGGGGGGGGGGGGGGGACGAGTTCAGTGAGCCTCACAGAGCTCATATCCTGCAAGGGTCAAAGGTCAGCAAGGCGGCCCATTCGCATGAGGCCGCCTGGACGCTAAGTCCTGAAGTCTTATCCGGAATTACTCTTCTTTCATTAATATCAAAACGGGATAAATGAACGCCTAGTAAGTGTCAGCTTGGCTCAGTCTCGCCTCCCGAGTCAGAAGGTTGGGAGCGTAAGCCCGCAGCAGAACTGGAGCGCGTAATACAGGCTGAGGTGGAGTACTGAGGGAGGGGGGTAATGCACCCTAGGGGTCGCCAACTCTGGTGGGACCTATTCCTGGAGGTTTCATCGCATGATCTGCCATTGGTCGCCCGACACGTCCATCCTGGGTGCGGCCCGCCTACCACGGCCAATCGGAAAGCGAACGGACTCTTTGTCACCCAACTGAATGATTCCTGACCGTAACCCCCCCACTAACACCCCACTCCCCATCTCTAATATTTTGATAACTAATGAACAGAAGTGGTTCAAATATCTCATCCAAAAGACGGCACCTCTGACAGTGCAGAGCTCCCTCAGTACTGCCCCTCCCACGGTGCAGCGCTCCCTCGGTACTGCCCCTCCGACGGTGCAGCGCTCCCTCAGTACTGCCCCTCCGACGGTGCAGCGCTCCCTCGGTACTGCCCCTCCGACGGTGCAGTGCTCCCTCGGTACTGCCCCTCCGACGGTGCAGTGCTCCCTCGGTACTGCCCCTCCGACGGTGCAGCGCTGCCTCGAATTTGCCCCTCCCACGGTGCAGCGCTCCCTCAGTACTGCCCCTCCGACAGTGCAGCGCTCCCTCAGTAGTGCCCCTCCGACGGTGCAGCGCTCCCTCGGTATCGCCCCTCCGACGGTGCAGCGTTCCCTCAGTACTGCCCCTCCGACGGTGCAGCGTTCCCTCAGTACTGCCCCTCTGACGGTGCAGCGCTCCCTCGGTACTGCCCCTCCGACGGTGCAGCGCTCCCTCGGTATCGCCCCTCCGACGGTGCAGCGTTCCCTCAGTACTGCCCCTCTGACAGTGCAGCGCTCCCTCAGTACTGCCGCTCCGACAGTGCAGCGCTCCCTCAGTACTGCCCCTCCGACGGTGCAGCGCTCCCTCGGTACTGCCCCTCCGACGGTGCAGCGCTCCCTCGGTACTGCCCCTCCGACGGTGCAGCGTTCCCTCGGTACTGCCCCTCCGACGGTGCAGCGCTCCCTCGGTACTGCCCCTCCGACGGTGCAGCGCTCCCTCAGTACTGCCCCTCCGACGGTGCAGCGCTCCCTCGGTATCGCCCCTCCGACGGTGCAGCGCTCCCTCAGTACTGCCCCTCCGACGGTGCAGCGCTCCCTCGGTACTGGCACTAGGAGTATCGGCCTGGGATTTCGGGCTCAAGTCCCTGGAGTGGGGGCTCGAACCCATGACCTTCTGACTCAGGGAGGCGAGAGTGTGACACCCACTGAGCCACGGCTGCCGGGGAGTGGAAGATGAGGCAGAGTTGCCTCCTTTAAGGGGCTCTCCGTCTGCTTGATTTTAAACCAGCGACACGTTTGGCAACTGGAAAGGGGGCGACGGGGCTTTTTCCAAACACTTGCTTGCACGCGTGTGAAACGCGCTTGCCTCCATGCGCGTGCAAAAACCGGCTCACTCTTGGTCGTGCAAACGTGGATCAGGTCCGATGCTTGCACACACTCATGGTTACTGGCTGATTTTCAGTTAACAAAGCCCTCTCCCCACAGAATTGGATGGTGGTCTCTCTGTCTCAGTGGGGACGTTATCTGTGGGGGTGCAGCCGAGCTCCACCTCTAGAGATGACCATCCCTCTGACTGGGCTTCCAATGAGCAACCTCTGATGTCAGCCGTGGCCCACTCAGTCAGAAGGCCGTGGGTTCGAGTCCCCACTCCAGAGACTTGAGCACATAATCCCAGGCTGACGCTCCCGGCGCCAGTACTGAGGGAGTGCTACACTGTCGGAGGTGCCGTCTTTCGGATGCGACATTAAACTGAGGCCCTCTCAGGTGGACGTAAAAGATCCCGCGTTCACAATTGGAAGAAGAGCAGTGGGATTCCTGGGCCAAAATTTATCCCTTAACCAACATCACTAAAAAACTGGTCATTTATCACATTGCTGTTTCTGGGATCTTGCTGTGCGCAAATTGGCTGCCTCGTTTTCTACATTACAACAGCGACTACTCTTCAAAAAGTACTTCATTAGCTGTAAAGCGCTTTGGGACGTCCTGAGGTCCTTTCTTTCAGGAGCACTCGGCCTACACTTTTAGGCCAAGTGTAGCCCCCCGCAACCCCAACCCAACTAACGCAGCACAGGCTGGGGACGGGGCCTTGCCTGCTTCATGTGGCTTTGCTACTTACTGGATAAACTCTCTGGGTGAAAGACTTGCCACAAACCTCCCCACAAGAGGGGCTGAAACCTGCCCCTGGCCTCCTGCAGGGCTGGTCTGAGCCGGAGGTGGGGGTTGGAGGAGTGTAGGGGGGGAGGGGAGAGGGGTTTCGGTCTCACCCTCTCCGTCGGAAATTAGTGGCTCCCTCGTCACACCACCGCTCGCATTGTGTGAGCGACAGGAGTTGACATTATCTCACAAGCTAAAATAACCAGCTGCTGACTCAGTAAATTCCTCCTTATCTTCCACGTCAAGAATTTCTAGTTCCAAACATAACATCTGGTGCCAAATCTGTCACCAGGGAGTCAGACAGGGTGTGGGATGGATGCGTGCATGTGTGTGAGTATATGTGTGTGCGTGTATATGTATGTGTGCGTGTATATGCATGCGTGTATATGTATGCATGTCTATGTGTGTGTGTACATGTTTGTGTATATGTAGGTGTGTGTGTATGTGTGTGCGTGTGTATATGTAGGTGTGTATATGTGTGCGTGTACATGTTTGTGTATATGTAGGTGTGTGTGTATGTGTGCGTGTGTATATGTAGGTGTGTATATGTGTGCGTGTACATGTTTGTGTATATGTAGGTGTGTGTGTATGTGTGCGTGTGTATATGTAGGTGTGTATATGTGTGCGTGTACATGTTTGTGTATATGTAGGTGTGTGTGTGTATGTGTGCGCGTGTATATGTAGGTGTGTATATGTGTGCGTGTACATGTAGGTGTGTGTGTATGTGTGCGTGTGTATATGTAGGCGTGTACATGTGTGCGTGTACATGTGTGCGTGTACATGTAGGTGTGTACATGTAGGTGTGTGCACAAGCCGTGTGTGGGTGGAGGGCACGGGAGGATACAGACCGAAGCTTTCACCTGAGTGGGTAAATGCAATACTGCAGAGCAGGAAGATCCCGCGGTCCAATAGCAGGGCTGCGCCAAGTTAGCTGACCTGAGCCGAGGCGGCTGGAGACCTGGCTCCAGCAGCAGCGCCCCCTGGCAGCCGGCAAGTGACTGCGGGTGGGGGTGCGGGAGTCGGGCGAGGGCAAGGATTGACCGCGGGGGTTCGATGCAGCGGGGGGCGGGGGGTTAGATCGGTATTGCGGCGGTAATGAATCGTCCGCTCGTTCACACCGTGCCCGACTGACGTCATTGGAATAGAAAACCGGGCGGCGATTCGCTGTTGCCTGTTTGCGCTATTGCCCGACACCAATTTCACCAGACAGGCGGTGTGGTAACCTGGGCAGGGAACCAGGCGACCTGTGCCCATGGGACCGTTCTCCAGTTACAGTCAGCCCCTTCAACAACATCAGCAACGTGCATTTATATAGCGCCTTTAAACAGTAAAACGACCGAAGGCGCCTTCACAGGAGAGTAAAACACGACCCCCGAGCCACGTAAGGAGATATTAGGACAGGTGACCAAAAGCTTGGTCAAAGAGGTAGGTCTTAAGGGGCGTCTTAAAGGAGGAGAGAGAGAGGCGGAGAGGTTTAGGGAGGGAATTCCAGAGTTTGGGGCCTAGGCAGCTGAAGGCCCGGCCGCCAATGGCGGAGCGAAAGAAATCAGGGGATGCGCAAGAGGCCAGAATTCAGAGCTCGGAGATCTCAGAGGGTTGTAGGGGCTGGAAGAGGCGACAGAGATAGGGAGGAGGAGGAGGGGGGGGCGAGACCACGGAGTGATTTGAACACCAGGATGAGAATTTTAAATTTGAGGCGTTGCTGGACCGAGAGCCAACGTAGGTCAGCGAGCACGGGGTGGGTGACGGAGGAACGGGACTCGGTACGAATTACGGAGCGGCAGAGTCTCAGAAAAGCACCCTGGGGTGGGGGCTGGTGGCTGCAAGGAAACTGCATCGACAACAGAGGAGCTGAGGGAGGGGAGCGAGAGTCAGGGGTAAAACTAAGACCTTTGAACTCTCCAAACCTCGCCCAGGATTGCAGGTGCCCACCATTTCAGCGGAACACAATCGAACAAGGACGCCGAGCAGCCGCCACCGTCCCTCACCGCATCCCATCTCCGGCGCACGGGCATGGGAGGGGGGGCGGGGCAAGGGGAGGGGTCGGCATCAGTCGGCAGATCCACCCACTCCCGGTCTAGTCCTGGTGTTGTCTTCCCAAAGTGGACCAAGGCACTCTGTGCCAAGTGATCCACGCAGGCAGAGATGGTGCCTAGCAAAATCCATGCACTGGTATCAGGATCTCCCACATAGAGTTGCCAAAACTTGAAAGCTCCAGCCTCCCTCAAACAAACACCATCATACAAGTTTGCAGAAACCATTTTGCTTTCCGGCCCACAACTATTTGCAGCCTGGGGCGTGATGAGGACACCAGCAGAGCGAGAACTATCAATTACTTGGTTCCACTCTTCCCTGCCTTTCATGCAACGTGTGCACGCCTGGTTTATTCGCAATCCAATGTTATCATTTTAACAGGTGAGAATCACGCCCTGCTCAACCTTCACCCTCCCACTGTATTGGAACGGCGGTAACCAAACACAGTCAAGAGTACTGAGTAACCCTTACCCTGCTGCTCTCCTGGCAGGCCTCCCAACTTCCACCCTCCAGTTACACAGTGAGTAATCCTTACCCTGCTGAATAAACTGTGACTCTGTACAGTCACACAGTGATTAACCCTTACGCTGCTGAATAAACTGTGACTCTGTACAGTTACTCAGTGATTAACCCTTACCCTGCTGAATAAACAGTGACTCTGTACAGTTACAGTGATTAACCCTTACCCTGCTGAACAAACTGACTCTGCACAGTTACTGTGATTAACCCTTACGCTGCTGAATAAACAGTGACTGTACAGTTACTGTGATTAACCCTTACCCTGCTGAATAAACTGACTCTGTACAGTGACACTGTTATTAACCCTTACCCTGCTGAATAAACTGTGACTCTGTACAGTTACACAGTGATTAACCCTTACGCTGCTGAATAAACAGTGACTCTGTACAGTCACACGGTGATTAACCCTTACCCTGCTGAATAAACAGTGACTCTGCACAGTTACTGTGATTAACCCTTACCCTGCTGAATAAACAGTGACTCTGTACAGTTACACGGTGATTAACCCTTACCCTGCTGAATAAACTGTGACTCTGTACAGTTACACGGCGATTAACCCTTACCCTGCTGAATAAACAGTGACTCTGTACAGTTACACACCGATTAACCCTTACCCTGCTGAATAAACAGTGACTCTGTACAGTTACACACCGATTAACCCTTACCCTGCTGAATAAACAGTGACTCTGTACAGTTACACGGTGATTAACCCTTCCCCTGCTGAATAAACAGTGACTCTGTACAGTTACACGGTGATTAACCCTTCCCCTGCTGAATAAACAGTGACTCTGTACAGTTACACGGTGATTAACCCTTCCCCTGCTGAATAAACAGTGACTCTGTACAGTTACACGGTGATTAACCCTTACCCTGCTAAACAGAAGGAGCCCAAGGGCGATCATAAAAAGTGATTGCTCGGTTGTCAGTTTAAATGGAAGCATTCTTTAAAAGGTTTAATAAGGGATCGCAGGAATTTAGGCACACAATTAGTCCCACTCCGGAGACTTCACTCCATAATCCAGGCCGACACTCCCACTGCAGTACCGAGGGAGTGCCGCACTGTCGGAGATGCCGTCTTTTGGATGAGATGTTAACCTGAGGCCCCGTCTGCCCCTATCAGTTGGATGTAAAAGATCCCACGGCCACTATTTCGAAGAAGAGCGGGGGGGAGTTCTCCCCAGGTGTCCTGGGGCCAATATTTATCCCTCAACCGACACCACTAAATAAACAGATTATCTGGTCATCATCACATTGCTGTTTGTGGGATCTTGCTGTGCGCAAATTGAGCTGCCACGTTTCCTACATTACAACAGTGACCACACTTCAAAAAGTCCTTCACCGGCTGTAAAGCGCTTTGGCACGTCCAGAGGTCGTGAAAGGCGCTATATAAATGCAGGTTGAATCTTTCTTTTAAAATCTTGCATTATTGACGCTCTCAAATGGCCGTCTGAGGTATTCGGGGAGCCCCAGGTTTAAACTCCATTAATGTCCATGCTCGGTTAGTTGATCTCAGGCACGGAGCGGCCGAGCTGGCACAACAGGCCTCAGTTGTTGGGGGAGGTGGGGGGGGTCCCATCGTTCCATCCTCCCGATCGCTATCTCGTGAACCTTCCCCCCTGCCCCACCGTCTCCCCATTCCCGAGCTCGAAAGTTCATCTGTGTGGACACGGGGGAGGAGGAGGGGGGAAGAACAGGATCAGGAGGTGAAGCCCTCCAGAGTCAAAGAGGCTCAGACGCGAACGGGCGAGGTTATCGGCGGGCACCCCCCAACTCCAGCGTTCGGGAGAGAAGGGGAGAAAACCGATGGGTCAGAGAGCAGCGAAGGGGGGGGGAGGGGGGGGGGGAAGGGGAGGGGCGGGGGGTGAACTTTACCCTCTGCAGCTGAACCGGCAACGTACTGACGTTGGGCCAAACAGCTGGAGCTCGTAAAGCGTCAGAATCAAAGGAGGCTGAATCAGTGGATCTGTGCTGCTCCCTCACAAATGACAAAGATCTTTTCTGCTGGATAAACGCCCCCTCCCCCCTTCCCATCCCCCCAACCAACGGCCCGGGCCTCGTCTCAAAGCCTGTTGTGTCGGGTTCATCAGCTGACCAGGTCGGGGCACCAGCAAGAGATGAACCGCCCTGCCCAGGGCCCCTCTGCACCCCCACGCCCCCCCCCCGAACCCGTCCAAACACTCCCTCTCAGTCAACGAGGCCTCTGTTGACACTGGGAGCTGAGCCTTTTTCTGTTTGTTCCGAAACTGTTTTCCCCAGCCTGTGTATCTAGGCAGCATTGGATTACTACCCTGATAACCCCAGAGCCCAGGCAGACCGTGGAGGAGCAGCCTCTTTATGTCTGGTCTTTGCTGGAAGGGTGAGGAGGGAGGGGGGAGAGGGAGAGGGGGAGGGCGGAGGGAACGACACACAGTTTCATCGGTGCCCGCCCCGACGTGCAAGATGAGACATGGGCCGAGGCTGAGCTAGGCCTCACCGAACATTTGCACGCACGCTCGGACACACGTGCACACGCACCCTGCACGCACACGTATGCTCGCGTGCACGCGCACCCTGCCGCACGCGCACTCAAACGCACACGTGCACACATACACGTACGCTCACGTGCACACGCACCCTGCACGCACACGTACGTACACTCAAACACACACGTGCACGCACACACACGCACCCTGCCGCACGCACACTCAAACACACACGTACGCTCACGTGCACACGCGCACCCTGCCGCACGCACACTCAAACACACACGTGCACGCACACACGCACACACACACGTACGCACTTCTCAGCAGGGCTCACTGGATAACGTTCAGGAGCAGGAAAGCGGGCTGATTTTCTTGGTTCAGCGCCTCTCCTCTCCACCTCTGCTACTCGCTGCGTCGAGTCGCCAAGCCAGCGGGGGAGCAGAGACCGGGAGCGTAACACCTCGGGGCCATTGAGAGAGAAAAACAAAGAAAATAGGAGCAGGAGTCGGCCGGGGGGGGGACGGGGGGGGAGGCGATGCAGAAGCTGAGAGGTGGATGTGTACGGTCCCATGACGCTATTGGAAGCAAAGCAGCAGAGTTCTCCTGGTGCCCTGGGCAACAGTTATCCCTCAACCGGCAAACATCAGGGGGAGAAAAAAAGATTATGCGGTCATTCAGCTCGTTGCTGCTTGTGGGATCTTGCTGTGCGCAACTTGGCTGCCATATTTGCCTACATAACAACAGCGGCCGCACTTCAAAAGCAATTTATTGGCCGTGAAGCACTTTGGGATGTCAACGGCCGCGATACAAACTCAAATTCTTTTTCCCTTCAGGAGCAAATTCGGAGGGGGAGGGGGAAGGGAGCAAGGAGCCGATCGCCTTCCTGATCTGCAATTATCCAGTCAAAACAAATCAGTCCCACCCCCGACTCCCGCCCCAGACCGAAAGAGCCGGGAGCTGCTAATTCTACAACAGACGTCTCTGGGACGTTCCAACATCCCAGTGCCAATTCCACCCACCGCCCCCCCCCGCCCTCCCTCCTCGGCTGAGCTCTTCCACACAGGATGATGACATCAGCTTGCCCGTGGCTAAGATTCCAGTCCTTATATCGTTCACCCCCTCCCTCCCTCCGTCCCTCCCTCCCTCCCTCCCTCCACGCTGGGCTGTGAACGACCTGTACGCAAAGCCTTCCAAACACTGGGATATCCCGGAGAAACCCCATTAAAAAAAACAATTAAAAGTCACCCTCGCAAGAATTCAGACTGATAGCTTTTTATTTTTGAGGCTCTTTTCTGTGGAAAAGGGAAGGCTGAGGGGGGTGACCCGATCAAGGTCTTTAAGATTATGGAAGGGGGTTCGATAGGGGAGACGTAGAGATGTTTCCACTTGCGGGGGAGACCAGAACGAGAGGTCATAAAATATAAGATAGTCGCTAATAAATCCAATAGGGGAATTCAGGAGAAACTTCTTTACACAGAGAGCGGTGAGAATGTGGAACTCGCTATCTATCGCAAGGAGTAGTTGAGGCGAATAGTGCTGATGTATTTAAGGGGAAGCTAGATAAACACACGAGGGAGAAAGGAATAGAAGGATATCCTGAAAGGGCTACATGAAGAGGTGTGGGTGGAGTGTAAATACTGGCATGGACCAGTTGGGCCGAATGGCCTGTTTCTGTGCTGCACATTCTATGTAAGAAGGGAGTCGGGGGGTGGGGGGTGGGTTTCGGGGGAGGCGGGCAGTAGAAACCTAACAGGAA
This sequence comes from Heptranchias perlo, assembly GCF_035084215.1. Lineage (NCBI taxonomy): Eukaryota > Metazoa > Chordata > Chondrichthyes > Hexanchiformes > Hexanchidae > Heptranchias > Heptranchias perlo. The sequence goes on from NW_027138677.1 coordinate 26,628, forward strand.
TTAAAGAGCGAACCTGCATTTCACGACCTCAGGACGTCCCAATGCGCTTTACCGCCAATGAAGCACTTTTTGAAGTGTAGTCACTGTTGTAATGTAGGAAAAGCGGCAGCCATTTTGCGCACAGCAAGATCCCACACACAGCAATGAGATAAATGACCAGATCGTCTGTGTGTGTGTTTTTTTTTAAAAAGTGTTGGTTGAGGGATAATATTGGCCCCAGGAAATTCGGGGGGGTAGGAGCTCCCCTGAATTGAGCAAGGGAAACTAAACTCTCTGGCCAGGATTTTAAACCTTTCAGCAGTGAGTGCTGGTTGACCGTGTACCCATCAGGAGAGAGAGCTGGGCCTGTTCCTGGCCTATACTCTCTGGAGTTTAGAAGAATGAGAGGTGATCTCATTGAAACATGTAAGATTATGAGGGGGGGGCTTGACAGGGTAGATGCTGAGAGGTTGTTTCCCATGGCTGGAGAGTCTAAAACTAGGGGGCATAGCCTCAGGATAAGGGGTCGGCCATTTAGGACTGAGATGAGGAGGAATTTCTTCACTCAGAGGGTTGTGAATCTTTGGAATTCTCTACCCCAGAGGGCTGTGGATGCTGAGTCGTTGAATATGTTCAAGACTGAGATAGATAGATTTCTGGACTCTAGGGGAATCAAGGGATATGGGGATCGGGCGGGAAAGTGGAGTTGAGGTGGAAGATCAGCCATGATCTGATTGACTGGCGGAGCAGGCTCGAGGGGTCATGTGGCCTACTCCTGCTCCTATTCCTTACGTTCTTATGGAACGACAATCGCAAGACGTCGGTACCAAATAATACAAGTCATGGTCGATGTGGGCTCCTAGTTTCGATCGTTTAGAGGGATCGGGAGAGGAATCTTCCAGACTTCCCCCCCCACCCAACAATTGGCCTTCGATCTGGTTTCTCGCCTCTCCCAGGGGAGTACAAGTCACCTCAGGGAGTCGGGGGGGGGGGGGGGGCGGGGTTGGGAGTCTCTTAACATGGTGCACGAGGCATCGCAACGTGGATGGGACAGGTTCGACGGACCGGCCCCTTCTCTTCCGGTCCGACATTTCCGTACGTCCACTGGTCTTAAATCGTGGCTCCACCATTTGCCTGGGAACGGGAGGGATGATGTTACTGCGTCGCCGCAGGCAACATGGCGCCAGATTACCACAGAGGCCAAGATGGCAGCCTTCGGGCGGGGTGGGGGAGGGGCTATTATAGAATCATAGAATCATAGAAGTTACAACATGGAAACAGGCCCTTCGGCCCAACATGTCCATGTCGCCCAGTTTATACCACTACGCTAGTCCCAGTTGCCTGCACTTGGCCCATATCCCTCTCTACCCATCTTACCCATGTAACTGTCCAAATGCTTTTTAAAAGACAAAATTGTACCCGCCTCTACTACTGCCTCTGGCAGCTCGTTCCAGACACTCACCACCCTTTGAGTGAAAAAATTGCCCCTCTGGACCCTTTTGTATCTCTCCCCTCTCACCTTAAATCTATGCCCCCTCGTTACAGACTCCCCTACCTTTGGGAAAAGATTTTGACTATCGACCTTATCTATGCCCCTCATTATTTTATAGACTTCTATAAGATCACCCCTTAACCTCCTACTCTCCAGGGAAAAAAGTCCCAGTCTGTCTAACCTCTCCCTGTAAGTCAAACCATCAAGTCCCGGTAGCATCCTAGTAAATCTTTTCTGCACTCTTTCTAGTTTAATAATATCCTTTCTATAATAGGGTGACCAGAACTGTACACAGTACTCCAAGTGTGGCCTCACCAATGCCCTGTACAACTTCAACAAGACATCCCAACTCCTGCATTCAATGTTCTGACCAATGAAACCAAGCATGCCGAATGCCTTCTTCACCACCCTATCCACCTGTGACTCCACTTTCAAGGAGCTATGAATCTGTACTCCTAGATCTCTTTGTTCTATAACTCTCCCCAACGCCCTACCATTAACGGAGTAGGTCCTGGCCCGATTCGATCTACCAAAATGCATCACCTCACATTTATCTAAATTAAACTCCATCTGCCATTCATCGGCCCACTGGCCCAATTTATCAAGATCCCGTTGCAATCCCAGATAACCTTCTTCACTGTCCACAATGCCACCAATCTTGGTGTCATCTGCAAACTTACTAACCATGCCTCCTAAATTCTCATCCAAATCATTAATATAAATAACAAATAACAGCGGACCCAGCACCGATCCCTGAGGCACACCGCTGGACACAGGCATCCAGTTTGAAAAACAACCCTCTACAACCACCCTCTGTCTTCTGTCGTCAAGCCAATTTTGTATCCAATTGGCTACCTCACCTTGGATCCCATGAGATTTAACCTTATGTAACAACCTACCATGCGGTACCTTGTCAAATGCTTTGCTGAAGTCCATGTAGACCACGTCTACTGCACAGCCCTCATCTATCTTCTTGGTTACCCCTTCAAAAAACTCAATCAAATTCGTGAGACATGATTTTCCTCTCACAAAACCATGCTGACTGTTCCTAATTAGTCCCTGCCTCTCCAAATGCCTGTAGATCCTGTCCCTCAGAATACCCTCTAACAACTTACCCACTACAGATGTCAGGCTCACTGGTCTGTAGTTCCCAGGCTTTTCCCTGCCGCCCTTCTTAAACAAAGGCACAACATTTGCTACCCTCCAATCTTCAGGCACCTCACCTGTAGCGGTGGATGATTCAAATATCTCTGCTAGGGGACCCGCAATTTCCTCCCTAACCTCCCATAACGTCCTGGGATACATTTCATCAGGTCCCGGAGATTTATCTACCTTGATGCGCGTTAAGACTTCCAGCACCTCCCTCTCTGTAATATGTACACTCCTCAAGACATCACTATTTATTTCCCCAAGTTCCGTAACATCCATGCCTTTCTCAACCGTAAATACCGATGTGAAATATTCATTCAGGATCTCACCCATTTCTTGTGGTTCCGCACATAGATGACCTTGTTGATCCTTAAGAGGCCCTACTCTCTCCCTAGTTACCCTTTTGCCCTTTATGTATTTGTAGAAGCTCTTTGGATTCACCTTTGCCTGATCTGCCAAAGCAATCTCATATCCCCTTTTTGCCCTCCTGATTTCTCTCTTAACTCTACTCCGGCAATCTCTATACTCTTCAAGGGATCCACTTGATCCCAGCTGCCTATGCATGTCATATGCCTCCTTCTTCTTTTTGACTAGTGCCTCAATCTCCCGAGTCATCCAAGGTTCCCTACTTCTACCAGCCTTGCCCTTCACTTTATAAGGAATGTGCTTACCCTGAACCCTGGTTAACACACTTTTGAAAGCCTCCCACTTACCAGACGTCCCTTTGCCTGCCAACAGACTCTCCCAATCAACTTCTGAAAGTTCCTGTCTAATACCATCAAAATTGGCCTTTCCCCAATTTTGAATTTTAACTTTTGGGCCAGACCTATCCTTCTCCATAGCTATCTTAAAACTAATGGAATTATGATCACTTGTCCCAAAGTGATCCCTCACCAACACTTCTGTCACCTGCCCTTCCTTATTTCCCAAGAGGAGGTCAAGTTTTGCCCCCTCTCTAGTCGGGCCATCCACATACTGAATGAGAAATTCCTCCTGAATACACTCAACAAATTTCTCTCCATCCAAGCCCCTAATGCTATGGCTGTCCCAGTCAATGTTGGGAAAGTTAAAGTCCCCTACAATTACCACCCTATTTTTCTTGCAGCTGTCTGTAATCTCCTTACATATTTGCTCCTCAATTTCCCGTTGACTATTTGGGGGTCTGTAGTACAATCCGATCAAAGTGATCTCTCCCTTCTTATTTTTCAGTTCTACCCATATAGACTCAGTGGGCGAACCCTCGGATATATCCCCTCTCACTACTGCCGTGATGTTCTCCCTAATCAAGAACGCAACTCCCCCTCCTCTCTTACCTCCTGCTCTATCTTTCCTATAGCATCTGTACCCTGGAACATTGAGCTGCCAGTCCTGCCCCTCCCTTATCCATGTTTCAGTAATAGCTATAACATCCCAGTCCCATGTACCCATCCATGCCCTGAGTTCATAAAGATATGGAGGCAGCCGACAAAGCCTTCCACGGGTGATTTAAATCTGAGTTGACTTCTCTTGGCGTTGTTTAAGGTAGGTAATTAATCCAGGTGGAGGGGGTGAGGTAAGTCCAAGAGAGGAATTGTACCCGGATTCGGGGTGCAGTGGCTTGATGGGCCGAACGGTCTTATCTTGCTCCACATTCTATGTCTTTAACGGAATGGTACAGACACGACATTCAATGTGGGTTAAGAAATACTTTGCATTTGTGTAATAACCTCTCACATCTCTGGGACGTCCCAAAGCACGTCACAGGCAACGGCTTATTTCTGAAACGCAGTCACAATGCGGCAGCCACTTTTAGCACAGCAAGATCCCACTAACAGCAACTGTACAATCAGTGAATTTGTTCTCAACAGTGTTGGTTCAGGTTCATAGATTCTTACGGCACAGAAGGAGGCCATTTGGCCCATCGTGCCTGTGCCGGTTCTTTGAAAGAGCTATCCAATTAGGCCCACTCCCCCTCCCTGCTCTTTCCCCTTTGTTCTGTCAGGACACCGGGGAGAATTAGGGGTTACGGGGAGCGGGCAGGAAATTGGACATGAATTTAGATTTGAGGTTAGGATCAGATCAGCCATGATCTTATTGAATGGCGGAGCAGGCTCGAGGGGCCGATTGGCCTACTCCTGCTCCTATTTCTTATGTTCTTATGTTCTTAGAACACTGTCCCATCAAACACTCCCAGGGCAGGTACAGCACGGGTTAGATACAGAGTAAAGCTCCCTCTACACTGTCCCATCAAACACTCCCAGGGCAGGTACAGCACGGGTTAGATACAGAGTAAAGCTCCCTCTACACTGTCCCATCAAACACTCCCAAGGCAGGTACAGCACGGGTTAGATACAGAGTAAAGCTCCCTCTACACTGTCCCATCAAACACTCCCAGAGCAGGTACAGCACGGGTTAGATACAGAGTAAAGCTCCCTCTACACTGTCCCATCAAACACTCCCAGGGCAGGTACAGCACAAGTTAGATACAGAGTAAAGCTCCCTCTACACTGTCCCATCAAACACTCCCAGGGCAGGTACAGCACGGGTTAGATACAGAGTAAAGCTCCCTCTACACTGTCCCATCAAACACTCCCAAGGCAGGTACAGCACGGGTTAGATACAGAGTAAAGCTCCCTCTACACTGTCCCATCAAACACTCCCAGAGCAGGTACAGCACGGGTTAGATACAGAGTAAAGCTCCCTCTACACTGTCCCATCAAACACTCCCAAGGCAGGTACAGCACGGGTTAGATACAGAGTAAAGCTCCCTCCACACTGTCCCATCAAACACTCCCAAGGCAGGTACAGCACGGGTTAGATACAGAGTAAAGCTCCCTCTACACTGTCCCATCAAACACTCCCAGAGCAGGTACAGCACGGGTTAGATACAGAGTAAAGCTCCCTCTACACTGTCCCATCCAACACTCCCAAGGCAGGTACAGCACGGGTTAGATACAGAGTAAAGCTCCCTCTACACTGTCCCATCCAACACTCCCAGGGCAGGTACAGCACGGATTAGATACAGAGTAAAGCTCCCTCTACACTGTCCCATCAAACACTCCCAGGGCAGGTACAGCACGGGTTAGATACAGAGTAAAGCTCCCTCTACACTGTCCCATCAAACACTCCCAGGGCAAGTACAGCACGGGTTAGATACAGAGTAAAGCTCCCTCTACACTGTCCCATCAAACACTCCCAGGGCAGGTACAGCACGGGTTAGATACAGAGTAAAGCTCCCTCCACACTGTCCCATCAAACACTCCCAGGGCAGGTACAGCACGGGTTAGATACAGAGTAAAGCTCCCTCTACACTGTCCCATCAAACACTCCCAGGGCAGGTACAGCACGGGTTAGATACAGAGTAAAGCTCCCTCTACACTGTCCCATCAAACACTCCCAGGGCAGGTACAGCACGGGTTAGATACAGAGTAAAGCTCCCTCTACACTGTCCCATCAAACACTCCCAGGGCAGGTACAGCACGGGTTAGATACAGAGTAAAGCTCCCTCTACACTGTCCCATCAAACACTCCCAGGGCAGGTACAGCACGGGTTAGATACAGAGTAAAGCTCCCTCTACACTGTCCCATCAAACACTCCCAGGGCAGGTACAGCACGGGTTAGATACAGAGTAAAGCTCCCTCTACACTGTCCCATCAAACACTCCCAGGGCAGGTACAGCACGGGTTAGATACAGAGTAAAGCTCCCTCTACACTGTCCCATCAAACACTCCCAGGGCAGGTACAGCACGGGTTAGATACAGAGTAAAGCTCCCTCTACACTGTCCCATCAAACACTCCCAGGGCAGGTACAGCACGGGTTAGATACAGAGTAAAGCTCCCTCTACACTGTCCCATCAAACACTCCCAGGGCAGGTACAGCACGGGTTAGATACAGAGTAAAGCTCCCTCTACCCAAGGCGACTCCAAGCAGTAGGGATGGTAAGAAAGAAAGACTTGCATTTATATAGCGCCTTTCACTACCTCAGGATGTCCCAAAGCACTTTACAGCCAATGGAGGACTTTCGAAGTGTAGTCACTGTTGTAATGTAGGAAACACGGCAGCCAATTTGCGCACAGCAAGATCCCACAAACAGCAATGTGATAAATAACCACATCATCTGTTTTAGTGAAGTTGGTTGAGGGATAAATATTGGCCCAGAAGACCGGGGAGAACTCCCCCTGCTCTTCTTCCAATGGTGGCCGTGGGATCTTTTATGTCCACCTGAAAGTTTAACGTCTCATCCAAAAGACGGCACCTCTGACAGTGCAGCACCCCCTCGGTACTGCGCTGGGAATGTCGGCCTGGATAATGAGGGGTCAAGTCTCTAGAGTGGGACTTGAACCCAGGGCCCTCTGGCTCAGAGGCGAGAGAGCGACCCACTGAGCCAAGGAAAAAGCCTTCAATAAAATAAAACATCCCAGCAAGTTTAGCTTGTAGTTGCCATGAGCTGCTGATGATTTGGGCTAAAGATCTGTTGCGTAGAATTACATGGAATGTACAGCACAGAGACAGGCCATTCGGCCCAACTGGTCTATCCCGGTGTTTATGCTCCACACGAGCCTCCTCCCTCCCTACTTCATCTCACCCTATCAGCATATCCTTCTATTCCTCTCTCCCTCATGTGTTTATCTCGCTTCCCCTTAAATGCATCTATGTTATTCGCCTCAACTACTCCTTGTGGGAGCGAGTTCCACATTCTCACCACTCTCTGGGTAAAGAAGTTTCTCCTGAATTCCCGATCGGATTTATCAGTGATTATCTTATATTTAACGGCCCCTGGTTTCGGTCTCCCCCCACAAGTGGAAACATCTTCTCTCTGTCTACCCCAACGAACCCCCTTCATAATTTTCAAGACCTCGATCAGCTCACCCCTCGGCCTTCTCTTTTCTCGATGAACTAGGTAGGTTTAATGACTCTACCTGATTACCAGCTCGTTAAGGTAGAGCTGGCGTCAAAACTTGACATTCCAAAGCGGCAAGTCACTTCCTATCCCCTCCCACTCGCCAGCCGTTTATCGCATTCTGTCCCCGAAGAGCGGGCGGGGGAGGGCCAGCTACAAACCAGGAACGTTCCTCCATTGTCGTCCCGTGACCCGTGTCACGGCCACGCCCTCCCAACCCAGGAGGTCGTGCTGTGGATGGGCCTCCAGTTGGAAGGTCGGAGGGCGAAGGTCAAGATCACAGTCCTGTCCAAGCGGGGGATGGGGGATGGGGGAGGGGGTTGGGTCTCTCCCGCAGGTGCAGATTTTTGCTGCGGTACTGTTCCCCCCAACACCAAACCGCACCCCCCCCCCCCGACCTCAGTAATAACAAATTGCATTTATATAGCGCCTTTAACGTAGTAGAACGTCCCCAAGGCGCTTCGCAGGAGCGTTAATCAGACCACAAAAAATTGACACCGAGCCACATAAGGAGATATTAGGACAGGTGACCAAAGGTTTGGTCAAAGAGGTAGGTTTTAAGGAGCGTCTTAAAGGGGCAGCAAGAGGCGGAGAGGTTTAGGGAGGGAATTCCAGAGCTTGGTACGGCCGCCAATGGTGCAGTGATTAAAATGGGGGATGCGCAAGAGGCCAGAATTGGAGGAGCGCAGAGATCTCGGAGGGTCGTAGAGCTGGAGGAGGTCACAGAGATAGGGAGAGGGGAGCGGACACTGACACAGCACATCACAGCCGAGCCCGATCCTATCCTCACCCGAGAGATACCGGCAGACAAGGGAAACACACACTGATATAGAGAAAGTGAGAGTGAAAAAGAAGCACATAATAGAGGGAGCGCGAGAGAGGGAGGGAGGGAGCGCGAGAGGGAGGGAGGGAGCGCGAGAGGGAGGGAGGGAGCGCGAGAGGGAGGGAGGGAGCGCGAGAGGGAGGGAGGGAGCGCGAGAGGGAGGGAGGGAGCGCGAGAGGGAGGGAGCGCGAGAGGGAGGGAGAGGGAGAGGGAGACGGTGGGCGAGAGAGGAGAGCGAGAGAGAGAGAGAGACAGAGCGAGAGAGAGAGAGAGACAGAGCGAGAGAGAGAGAGAGAGACAGAGAGAGAGACAGAGCGAGAGAGAGAGACAGAGCGAGAGAGAGAGAGAGACAGAGCGAGAGAGAGAGAGAGACAGAGCGAGAGAGAGAGACAGAGCGAGAGAGAGAGACAGAGCGAGAGAGAGAGAGAGAGACAGAGCGAGAGAGAGAGAGAGACAGAGCGAGAGAGAGAGAGACAGAGCGAGCGAGAGAGAGAGACAGAGCGAGAGAGAGAGAGAGACAGAGCGAGAGAGAGAGAGACAGAGCGAGAGAGAGAGAGAGACAGAGCGAGAGAGAGAGAGACAGAGCGAGAGAGAGAGAGACAGAGCGAGAGAGAGAGACAGAGCGAGAGAGAGAGAGACAGAGCGAGAGAGAGAGAGAGAGACAGAGCGAGAGAGAGAGAGACAGAGCGAGAGAGAGAGAGACAGAGCGAGAGAGAGAGACAGAGCGAGAGAGAGAGACAGAGCGAGAGAGAGAGAGAGACAGAGCGAGACAGAGCGAGAGAGAGAGAGAGAGAGAGCGAGACAGAGCGAGAGAGAGAGAGAGACAGAGCGAGAGAGAGAGAGAGACAGAGCGAGAGAGAGAGAGAGACAAGAGCGAGAGAGAGAGAGAGACAGAGCGAGAGAGAGAGAGAGACAGAGCGAGAGAGAGAGAGAGCGAGAGAGAGAGAGACAGAGCGAGAGAGAGAGAGAGACAGAGCGAGAGAGAGAGAGAGACAGAGCGAGAGAGAGAGAGAGACAGAGCGAGAGAGAGAGACAGAGCGAGAGAGAGAGACAGAGCGAGAGAGAGAGACAGAGCGAGAGAGAGAGAGAGAGACAGAGCGAGAGAGAGAGAGAGACAGAGCGAGAGAGAGAGAGACAGAGCGAGCGAGAGAGAGAGACAGAGCGAGAGAGAGAGAGAGACAGAGCGAGAGAGAGAGAGAGACAGAGCGAGAGAGAGAGAGAGACAGAGCGAGAGAGAGAGAGACAGAGCGAGAGAGAGAGAGACAGAGCGAGAGAGAGAGAGACAGAGCGAGAGAGAGAGACAGAGCGAGAGAGAGAGAGACAGAGCGAGAGAGAGAGAGAGAGACAGAGCGAGAGAGAGAGAGACAGAGCGAGAGAGAGAGAGACAGAGCGAGAGAGAGAGACAGAGCGAGAGAGAGAGACAGAGCAAGAGAGAGAGAGAGACAGAGCGAGACAGAGCGAGAGAGAGAGAGAGAGAGAGAGCGAGACAGAGCGAGAGAGAGAGAGAGACAGAGCGAGAGAGAGAGAGAGACAGAGCGAGAGAGAGAGAGAGACAAGAGCGAGAGAGAGAGAGAGACAGAGCGAGAGAGAGAGAGAGACAGAGCGAGAGAGAGAGAGAGCGAGAGAGAGAGAGACAGAGCGAGAGAGAGAGAGAGACAGAGCGAGAGAGAGAGAGAGACAGAGCGAGAGAGAGAGAGACAGAGCGAGAGAGAGAGAGAGACAGAGCGAGAGAGAGACAGAGCGTGAGAGAGACAGAGCGTGAGAGAGACCGTAAAAGTGTGACACAGTGAGAGGGAGTTAGAAAGAGAAACACACACACACACACACAGTCAGAGAGAGAAAGGGAGCACGAGCAACTGAATGAAAAAAAATAATTTCAGCAAGTGAGAGAGAAATATTACAAGATTGGGAACACATGATTGAGAGAGCGACAGAGCGAGTGTGAGCACAAGAGATACAAACACACGCGTGCAAACTCACATGCACACACCCAAACACACAACTACACACACACACACACCCAAACACACACACACTTGCCAACTGGGTAACTGAACTGCAATAAGGAGGTGTGCCCTGGCTGAGTTTGTTTGCCCCTCTCCAGCCCAGGGGGACTAAGGCCGATGGTGGGCGCCCCTCGCCATGGATGGTGGCAGTGCCCCACAGCCGACACTCTGGGTCCAAATGGGAACAATGCCCGGCAGGGTGAGGCGCCGAAGGCTGGCTGGAGCCGGCTGGTGGGAGCGTGTGGGAAAATGGGAGGGACACAGAGGGGAAAAAGTCCGCACTGGTGAATTGAGATCAGGACGAAGGCGAGTTGATGAATCAGGCAGCACTGGAGTGTCGAACACACTCTTCCTGCAAGCGTTCCCAGGTACAACTGCCAGTCAGAAGTGCTCGTCTGACTCTGCCCGTACTGCACTGCGGCAGATGGCACGTGACAGGTGCCAGTGCTGGGTCTAGATCCCACCAGCTTGACTGTCCTCTCCCTCTCTTCATTCTCAGGATGGCTCCCCGCTGAATGTGTCCAATCACCAGAAACAGTCCACAACCTCCCCGTTCCATTCATATTCTCCCCCCCCCCCCACACACCTCTCCCCAACCCTGGCAGTTTTCTCCAATCCTCTGCTAAAGACGCCCAACTTGCACTGGGGTACAGGCCCACATGCATTCTCCTGCACATGCACAAACTCGCACGTGCACACACACAAGGACACACGCCCCCGTGCACATACACTCATGTACCCAACTTGCACTGGGGTACGGCCTCACATGTATTCTTCTGCACATGCACATACACACTTGCCCGTGCACAAATATACACAAAGACGCGAATACCTGTGTGCATACACATACACAAAGACACACGTGCCCATGTGCATACACACATGCCCATGTGCACACGCATACACAAAGGCACACGTGCCCATGTGCATACACACATACACGCGTGCCCATGTGCACACACACATGCCCATGTGCATACACACATACACGCGTGCCCATGTGCACACACATACACAAAGACACACATGCCCATGTGCATACACACATACACGCGTGCCCATGTGCACACACATACACAAAGGCACACGTGCCCATGTGCATACACACATACATGTGCCCATGCACACATGCCTGTGTGCAAACGCACATACACACATGTACCCAACTTGCACTGGGGTACAGCCCCACAGGAATTCTCCTTCCCACATACACACATGGAGACGAATGCCTGTGCACACACTCCAGGAGGGGTGAACGGACGGTGAACCCTGGCTGAATTTCCAAGTTCAGGACTGACGTCCAGAAGCGCATCTCCCCTGCAGAGTGATTAACACCGGGAATGGTCTCCTGCCTGAGGCAGTGGGTGCAAAAACTCGGGAATCATGCAACAAACAGACGGGAGGGGGAAGGAACGCAAGTTTCATTGGATAGATGGGCCGAATAGCCTCAGTCATCTGCACCTATCTTCCTGACTTACCCATGCAATGACTTTACCCACAAAGAGTTTGTGTAACTATCCCGCCCTATCCCCATATCCCTTGATTCCCTTAGTTCCAAAAATCTATCGATCTCTGTCTTGAATATACTCAAGGACTGAATGAGAA
>NW_027138678.1:0-42500 GCF_035084215.1 Heptranchias perlo
TGTGACGTAGCATGGGAATGCGGGCGTCGCTGGCTGAGGCCGGCATTTATCGCCCATCCCTGATTGCCCCTTGAGAAGGTGGTGGTGAGCCGCCTTCTTGAACCGCTGCAGTCCGTGTGGTGAAGGTTCTCCCACAGTGCTGTTAGGAAGGGAGTTCCAGGATTTTGACCCAGCGACGATGAAGGAACGGCCGATATATTTCCAAGTCGGGATGGTGTGTGACTCGGAGGGGAACGTGCAGGTGGTGTTGTTCCCATGCGCCTGCTGCCCTTGTCCTTCTAGGTGGTAGAGGTCGCGGGTTTTGGGAGGTGCTGTCGAAGAAGCCTTGGCGAGTTGCTGCAGTGCATCCTGTGGATGGTCCACACTGCAGCCACGGTGCGCCGGTGGTGAAGGGAGTGAATGTTTAGGGTGGTGGATGGGGTGCCAATCAAGCGGGCTGCTTTGCCCTGGATGGTGTCGAGCTTCTCGACTGTTGTTGGAGCTGCACTCATCCAGGCAAGTGGAGAGTATTCCATCACACTCCTGACTTGTGCCTTGTAGATGGTGGAAAGGCTTTGGGGAGTCAGGAGGTGAGTCACTCGCCCCAGAATACCCAGCCTCTGACCTGCTCTTGTAGCCACAGTGTTTATGTGGCTGGTCCAGTTAAGTTTCTGGTCAATGGTGACCCCCAGGATGTTGATGGTGGGGGATTCGGCCGTTGAATGTCAAGGGGAGGTGGTTGGACTCTCTCTTGTTGGAGATGGTCATTGTCCGGCCTTGCCTTGGGTCGTTGAGGATATCGTCCACTGTCGGGAATCTCTCTCTTGTTGGAGTTCAGAACATGGGAGGGGGGCAGAACCTTAAAACTGGAGCTCGGGCCGTTCAGGGGTGATGTCAGGAAACACTTCTTCACACAAATTGGGGGTGGAAATCTGGAACTCTCTCCCCCAAAAAGCTGTCAAGGCTTGGGGGGGGGGGGGTCAATTGACAATTTCAAGACTGAGATCGATAAGAGTTTTGTTGGGTGAGGGGCTTAAGGGTTCGGGAACCAAGTCGGGAAGATGGAGTTAATTGTGCAGATCAGCCATTATTTAGTTGAATACCGGAACAGGCTCGAGGGGCTGAATGGCCTCCTCCTATTCCTGTGATCCCACAGTGCACCATGTTTGATCAAGGCAGGCGCAGCAAGCAGTTAGGAAGGCGAATGGTGCGTTGGCCTTCATTGCAAGAGGATTTGAGTACAGGAGCGGGGATGTCTTACTGCAGTTATACAGGGGCCTTGGTGAGACCACATCTGGAGTATTGTGTGTAGTTTTGGTCTCCTTATCTGAGGAAGGATGTCCTTGCCATGGAGGGAGTGCAGCGAAGGTTCACCAGACTGATCCCTGGGATGGCAGGACTGACGTATGAGGAGAGATTGGGGGGACTAGGCCTGTATTCACTCGAGTTTAGAAGAATGAGAGAGGATCTCATCGAAACATATAAAATTCTAACAGGACTAGACAGACTAGATGCAGGGAGGATGTTCCCGATGGCTGGGGGGTCCAGGACGAGGGGGGGTCACAGTCTCAGGATATGGGGGGTGGGACATTTAGAACCGAGATGAGGAGAAATTTCTTCACTCAGAGGGTGGTGAACCTGTGGAATTCTCTACCACAGAAGGGCTGTGGAGGCCGAGTCACTGAATATATTTAAGAAGGAGCTGGATAGATTTCTAGACACAAAGGCATCAAGGGGTACGGGGAGAGAGAGCGGGAATATGGTATTGAGATAGAGGATCAGCCAGGATCATATCGAATGGGGGAGCAGGCTGGAAGGGCCGAATGGCTGACTCCTGCTGCTATTTCCTATGTTCTTATGTTTAATTTAACACACAAGGCAAGAAAGATTAATGGAGACAAAATCTGGGTGTGGGGGGGTCATTGTAAAGGAATAGAAGGACAGGGTGAGATGGAGACGGTGGGTGGAGACTCGTACGGAGCCTAGAACTGTGGGGCTGAATGGCCTGTTTCTGTGCTTTATGTTCAATGTAACTCTGCGGCCCCCATATTTAGAGGGGAGGCTGGGAAGGCACGGGGAGCATCGTCGGCAAGCGGGCAGAGCCTCGGAGACCCGGAAGATCGGATTGAGAGGCCGGACGCTGCAGGGGCGGGAAGGACCGCGAGACACGGCCGCAGCTGGGGAACGGAGAGGGGAGAGGGAGAGGGGCGAGGGTGATCGAGGGGGGGCGAGAGAGAGAGAGATCGGAGGGTGAGAGAGAGAGAGAGAGAGAGAGAGGTCGCGGAGGGTGAGAGAGAGAGAGATCGGAGGGTGAGAGAGAGAGAGATCGGAGGGTGAGAGAGAGAGAGAGAGAGGTCGGAGGGTGAGAGAGAGAGAGAGATCGGAGGGTGAGAGAGAGAGAGAGATCGGAGGGTGAGAGAGAGAGAGATCGGAGGGTGAGAGAGAGAGAGATCGGAGGGTGAGAGAGAGAGAGATCGGAGGGTGAGAGAGAGAGAGATCGGAGGGTGAGAGAGAGAGAGAGAGATCGGAGGGTCAGAGAGAGAGAGAGAGAGATCGGAGGGTGAGAGAGAGAGAGAGAGATCGGAGGGTGAGAGAGAGAGAGAGAGATCGGAGGGTGAGAGAGAGAGAGAGGTCGGAGGGTGAGAGAGAGAGAGAGAGAGATCGGAGGGTCAGAGAGAGAGAGAGAGAGATCGGAGGGTGAGAGAGAGAGAGAGAGAGAGATCGGAGGGTGAGAGAGAGAGAGAGTGAGAGAGATCGGAGGGCGAGAGAGAGAGATCGGAGGGCGAGAGAGAGAGAGAGAGATCGGACGGTGAGAGAGAGAGAGAGAGATCGGCGGGTGAGAGAGAGAGAGATCGGAGAGAGAGAGAGAGAGAGAGAGAGAGATCGGAGGGTGAGAGAGAGAGAGAGAGAGATCGGAGGGTGAGAGAGAGAGAGAGAGATCGGAGGGTGAGAGAGAGAGAGAGAGAGATCGGAGGGTGAGAGAGAGAGAGAGAGAGATCGGAGGGTGAGAGAGAGAGAGATCGGAGGGGTGAGAGAGAGAGAGAGAGAGATCGGAGGGTGAGAGAGAGAGAGAGAGAGATCGGAGGGTGAGAGAGAGAGAGAGAGAGAGATCGGAGGGTGAGAGAGAGAGAGAGATCGGAGGGTGAGAGAGAGAGAGAGAGAGAGATCGGAGGGTGAGAGAGAGAGAGATCGGAGGGTGAGAGAGAGAGAGAGAGAGATCGGAGGGTGAGAGAGAGAGAGATCGGAGGGTGAGAGAGAGAGAGAGAGAGATCGGAGGGTGAGAGAGAGAGAGAGAGAGATCGGGAGGGTGAGAGAGAGAGAGATCGGAGGGTGAGAGAGAGAGAGATCGGAGGGTGAGAGAGAGAGAGAGATCGGAGGGTGAGAGAGAGAGAGAGATCGGAGGGTGAGAGAGAGAGAGAGAGAGATCGGAGGGTGAGAGAGAGAGAGAGATCGGAGGGTGAGAGAGAGAGAGAGATCGGAGGGTGAGAGAGAGAGAGAGATCGGAGGGTGAGAGAGAGAGAGAGATCGGAGGGTGAGAGAGAGAGAGAGAGATCGGAGGGTGAGAGAGAGAGAGAGAGATCGGAGGGTGAGAGAGAGAGAGAGAGATCGGGAGGGTGAGAGAGAGAGAGAGAGATCGGAGGGTGAGAGAGAGAGAGAGAGAGATCGGAGGGTGAGAGAGAGAGAGAGATCGGAGGGTGAGAGAGAGAGAGAGAGATCGGAGGGTGAGAGAGAGAGAGAGAGATCGGAGGGTGAGAGAGAGAGAGAGAGATCGGAGGGTGAGCGAGAGAGAGAGAGAGAGATCGGAGGGTGAGAGAGAGAGAGAGAGATCGGAGGGTGAGCGAGAGAGAGAGAGATCGGAGGGTGAGAGAGAGAGAGAGAGAGGTCGGAGGGTGAGAGAGAGAGAGAGAGATCGGGAGGGTGAGAGAGAGAGAGAGAGAGATCGGAGAGGGTGAGAGAGAGAGAGAGAGATCGGAGGGTGAGAGAGAGAGAGAGAGATCGGAGGGTCAGAGAGAGAGAGAGAGAGATCGGAGGGTGAGAGAGAGAGAGATCGGAGGGTGAGAGAGAGAGAGATCGGAGGGTGAGAGAGAGAGAGAGAGAGAGAGATCGGAGGGTGAGAGAGAGAGATCGGAGGGTGAGAGAGAGAGAGATCGGAGGGTGAGAGAGAGAGATCGGAGGGTGAGAGAGAGAGATCGGAGGGTGAGAGAGAGAGAGAGAGAGATCGGAGGGTGAGAGAGAGAGAGATCGGAGGGCGAGAGAGAGAGAGAGAGAGAGATCGGAGGGTGAGAGAGAGAGAGAGAGAGATCGGAGGGTGAGAGAGAGAGAGAGAGAGAGAGATCGGACGGTGAGAGAGAGAGAGAGAGAGAGATCGGAGGGTGAGAGAGAGAGAGAGAGAGAGATCGGAGGGTCAGAGAGAGAGAGAGAGAGATCGGAGGGTGAGAGAGAGAGAGAGAGATCGGAGGGCGAGAGAGAGAGAGAGATCGGAGGGTGAGAGAGAGAGAGATCGGAGGGTGAGAGAGAGAGAGATCGGAGGGTGAGAGAGAGAGAGAGATCGAGGGCGAGATGAGAGAGAGGAGAGATCGGAGGGTGAGAGAGAGAGAGAGATCGGAGGGTGAGAGAGAGAGAGAGATCGGAGGGTGAGAGAGAGAGAGAGATCGAGGGTGAGAGAGAGAGAGATCGGAGGGTGAGAGAGAGAGAGAGAGAGAGATCGGAGGGTGAGAGAGAGAGAGAGAGAGATCGGAGGGTGAGAGAGAGAGAGAGAGATCGGAGGGTGAGAGAGAGAGAGAGAGAGAGAGATCGGAGGGTGAGAGAGAGAGAGAGAGAGAGATCGGAGGGTGAGAGAGAGAGAGAGATCGGAGGGTGAGAGAGAGAGAGAGAGATCGGAGGGTGAGAGAGAGAGAGTGAGAGATCGGAGGGCGAGAGAGAGAGAGAGAGAGATCGGAGGGTGAGAGAGAGAGAGAGAGAGAGATCGGACAGTGAGAGAGAGAGAGAGAGATCGGAGGGTGAGAGAGAGAGAGAGAGATCGGAGGGTGAGCCGAGAGAGAGAGAGAGAGATCGGAGGGTGAGAGAGAGAGAGAGAGATCGGAGGGTGAGCGAGAGAGAGAGAGATCGGAGGGTGGAGAGAGAGAGAGAGAGAGGTCGGAGGGTGAGAGAGAGAGAGAGAGATCGGAGGGTGAGAGAGAGAGAGAGAGAGATCGGAGGGTGAGAGAGAGAGAGAGAGATCGGAGGGTGAGAGAGAGAGAGAGAGATCGGAGGGTCAGAGAGAGAGAGAGAGAGATCGGGAGGGTGAGAGAGAGAGAGATCGGAGGGTGAGAGAGAGAGAGAGAGAGAGAGATCGGAGGGTGAGAGAGAGAGATCGGAGGGTGAGAGAGAGAGAGATCGGAGGGTGAGAGAGAGAGATCGGAGGGTGAGAGAGAGAGATCGAGGGTGAGAGAGAGAGAGAGAGAGATCGGAGGGTGAGAGAGAGAGAGATCGGAGGTGCGAGAGAGAGAGAGAGAGAGAGATCGGAGGGTGAGAGAGAGAGAGAGAGAGATCGGAGGGTGAGAGAGAGAGAGAGAGAGAGAGATCGGACGGTGAGAGAGAGAGAGAGAGAGAGATCGGAGGGTGAGAGAGAGAGAGAGAGAGAGATCGGAGGGTCAGAGAGAGAGAGAGAGAGATCGGAGGGTGAGAGAGAGAGAGAGAGATCGGAGGGCGAGAGAGAGAGAGAGATCGGAGGGTGAGAGAGAGAGAGATCGGAGGGGTGAGAGAGAGAGAGATCGGAGGGTGAGAGAGAGAGAGATCGGAGGGCGAGAGAGAGAGAGAGATCGGAGGGTGAGAGAGAGAGAGAGATCGGAGGGTGAGAGAGAGAGAGAGATCGGAGGGTGAGAGAGAGAGAGAGATCGGAGGGTGGAGAGAGAGAGAGATCGGAGGGTGAGAGAGAGAGAGAGAGAGAGAGATCGGAGGGTGAGAGAGAGAGAGAGAGAGATCGGAGGGTGAGAGAGAGAGAGAGAGATCGGAGGGTGAGAGAGAGAGAGAGAGAGAGAGATCGGAGGGTGAGAGAGAGAGAGAGAGAGAGATCGGAGGGTGAGAGAGAGAGAGAGATCGGGAGGGTGAGAGAGAGAGAGAGAGATCGGGAGGGTGAGAGAGAGAGAGTGAGAGATCGGAGGGCGAGAGAGAGAGAGAGAGAGATCGGAGGGTGAGAGAGAGAGAGAGAGAGATCGGACAGTGAGAGAGAGAGAGAGAGATCGGAGGGTGAGAGAGAGAGAGAGAGAGATCGGAGGGTGAGAGAGAGAGAGAGATCGGAGGGTGAGAGAGAGAGAGAGATCGGAGGGTGAGAGAGAGAGAGAGAGATCGGAGGGTGAGAGAGAGAGATCGGAGGGTGAGAGAGAGAGAGAGAGAGATTGGAGGGTGAGAGAGAGAGAGATCGGAGGGCGAGAGAGAGAGATCGGAGGGCGAGAGAGAGAGAGATCGGAGGGTGAGAGAGAGAGAGAGAGATCGGAGGGTGAGAGAGAGAGAGAGAGAGATCGGAGGGTGAGAGAGAGAGAGAGATCGGAGGGCGAGAGAGAGAGATCGAAGGGTGAGAGAGAGAGAGAGAGATCGGAGGGCGAGAGAGAGAGAGAGAGAGATCGGAGGGTGAGAGAGAGAGAGAGAGAGAGAGATCGGAGGGCGAGAGAGAGAGAGAGATCGGAGGGGTGAGAGAGAGAGAGATCGGAGGGTGAGAGAGAGAGAGATCGGAGGGTGAGAGAGAGAGAGAGATCGGAGGGTGAGAGAGAGAGAGATCGGAGGGTGAGAGAGAGAGAGAGATCGGAGGGGTGAGAGAGAGAGAGATCGGAGGGCGAGAGAGAGAGAGAGAGAGAGAGATCGGAGGTGAGAGAGAGAGAGATCGGAGGGTGAGAGAGAGAGAGATCGGACGGTGAGAGAGAGAGAGAGAGATCGCGGAGGGTGAGAGAGAGAGAGAGATCGGAGGGTGAGAGAGAGAGAGAGATCGGAGGATGAGAGAGAGAGAGAGAGAGATCGGAGGGTGAGAGAGAGAGAGAGAGATCGGAGGGTGAGAGAGAGAGAGAGAGAGAGATCGGAGGGTGAGAGAGAGAGAGAGAGAGAGAGAGATCGGAGGGTGAGAGAGAGAGAGAGAGAGAGATCGGAGGGTGAGAGAGAGAGACAGAGATCGGAGGGGTGAGAGAGAGAGAGAGAGAGATCGGAGGGTGAGAGAGAGAGAGAGAGAGAGAGATCGGAGGGTGAGAGAGAGAGAGAGAGAGAGAGAGATCGGAGGGTGAGAGAGAGAGAGAGAGAGAGAGATCGGAGGGTGAGAGAGAGAGAGATCGGAGGGTGAGAGAGAGAGAGATCGGAGGGTGAGAGAGAGAGAGAGATCGGAGGGTGAGAGAGAGAGAGAGAGATCGGAGGGAGAGAGAGAGAGAGATCGGAGGGGAGAGAGAGAGGAGATCGGAGGGTGAGAGAGAGAGAGAGAGATCGAGGGTGAGAGAGAGAGAGAGAGAGATCGGAGGGTGAGAGAGAGAGATCGGAGGGTGAGAGAGAGAGAGAGAGATCGGAGGGTGAGAGAGAGAGAGAGAGAGATCGGAGGGTGAGAGAGAGAGAGAGAGAGATCGGAGGGTGAGAGAGAGAGAGAGATCGGAGGGTGAGAGAGAGAGGAGAGATCGGAGGTGAGAGAGAGAGAGAGATCGGAGGGTGAGAGAGAGAGATCGGAGGGTGAGAGAGAGAGAGAGAGATCGGAGGGTGAGAAGAGAGAGAGAGAGATCGGAGGGTGAGAGAGAGAGAGAGAGATCGAGGGTGAGAGAGAGAGAGAGAGATCGGAGGGTGAGAGAGAGAGAGATCGGAGGGTGAGAGAGAGAGAGATCGGAGGGCGAGAGAGAGAGAGAGATCGGAGGGCGAGAGAGAGAGAGAGATCGGAGGGTGAGAGAGATCGGAGGGTGAGAGATCGGAGGGTGAGAGAGATCGGAGGGTGAGAGAGATCGGAGGGTGAGAGATCGGAGGGTGAGAGATCGGAGGGTGAGAGAGAGATCGGAGGGTGAGATAGAGAGAGAGAGAGATCGGAGGGTGAGAGAGAGAGAGATCGGAGGGTGAGAGAGAGAGAGATCGGAGGGTGAGAGAGAGGAGAGAGAGAGGATCGGAGGGTGAGAGAGAGAGAGAGAGATCGGAGGGTGAGAGAGAGAGAGAGATCGGAGGGTGAGAGAGAGAGAGAGATCGGAGGGTGAGAGAGAGAGAGAGATCGGAGGGTGAGAGAGAGAGAGATCGGAGGTGTGAGAGAGAGAGAGATCGGAGGGTGAGAGAGAGAGAGAGATCGGAGGGTGAGAGAGAGAGAGAGAGATCGGAGGGTGAGAGAGAGAGAGAGAGAGATCGGAGGGTGAGAGAGAGAGAGAGAGAGAGATCGGAGGGTGAGAGAGAGAGAGAGAGAGAGATCGGAGGGTGAGAGAGAGAGAGAGAGATCGGAGGGTGAGAGAGAGATCGGAGGGTGAGAGAGAGAGAGATCGGAGGGTGAGAGAGAGAGTGAGAGATCGGAGGGTGAGAGAGAGAGAGAGAGAGATCGGAGGGTGAGAGAGAGAGAGATTCGGAGGGGTGAGAGAGAGAGAGAGATCGGAGGGTGAGAGAGAGAGAGAGATCGGAGGGTGAGAGAGAGAGAGAGAGAGATCGGAGGGTGAGAGAGAGAGAGAGAGAGATCGGAGGGTGAGAGAGAGAGAGAGAGAGAGATCGGAGGGTGAGAGAGAGAGAGAGAGATCGGAGGGTGAGAGAGAGAGAGAGAGATCGGAGGGTGAAGAGAGAGAGAGAGAGAGAGAGATCGGAGGGTGAGAGAGAGAGAGAGAGAGATCGGAGGGTGAGAGAGAGAGAGATCGGAGGGTGAGAGAGAGAGTGAGAGATCGGAGGGTGATAGAGAGAGAGAGAGAGAGATCGGAGGGTGAGAGAGAGAGAGAGAGAGAGATCGGAGGGTGAGAGAGAGAGAGAGAGAGAGAGAGATCGGAGGGTGAGAGAGAGAGAGAGATCGGAGGGTGAGAGAGAGAGAGAGAGAGAGAGATCGAGGGTGAGAGAGAGAGAGAGAGAGAGATCGGAGGGTGAGAGAGAGAGAGAGAGAGATCGGAGGGTGAGAGAGAGAGAGATCGGAGGGTGAGAGAGAGAGAGAGAGATCGGAGCGTGAGAGAGAGAGAGAGAGAGATCGGAGCGTGAGAGAGAGAGAGAGAGATCGGAGGGTGAGAGAGAGAGAGAGAGAGATCGGAGGGTGAGAGAGAGAGAGAGAGATCGGAGGGTGAGAGAGAGAGAGAGATCGGAGGGTGAGAGAGAGAGAGAGATCGGAGGGGTGAGAGAGAGAGAGAGAGAGATCGGAGGGTGAGAGAGAGAGAGAGAGATCGGAGGGTGAGAGAGAGAGAGATCGGAGGGTGAGAGAGAGAGATAGATCGGAGGGTGAGAGAGAGAGAGAGAGATCGGAGGTGAGAGAGAGAGAGAGATCGGAGGGTGAGAGAGAGAGAGATCGGAGGGTGAGAGAGAGAGAGAGATCGGAGGGTGAGAGAGAGAGAGAGATCGGAGGGTGAGAGAGAGAGAGAGATCGGAGGGTGAGAGAGAGAGAGATCGGAGGGTGAGAGAGAGAGAGAGAGAGAGAGAGATCGGAGGGTGAGAGAGAGAGAGAGAGAGATCGGAGGGGTGAGAGAGAGAGAGAGAGAGAGATCGCGAGGGTGAGAGAGAGAGAGATCGGAGGGTGAGAGAGAGAGAGATCGGAGGGTGAGAGAGAGAGAGATCGGAGGGGTGAGAGAGAGAGAGATCGGAGGGTGATAGAGAGAGAGATCGGAGGGTGATAGAGAGAGAGATCGGAGGGTGAGAGAGAGAGAGATCGGAGGGTGAGAGAGAGAGAGATCGGAGGGTGAGAGAGAGAGATCGGAGGGTGAGAGAGAGAGATCGGAGGGTGAGAGAGAGAGATCGAGATCGGAGGTGAGAGAGAGAGAGAGATCGGAGGGTGAGAGAGAGAGAGAGAGAGATCGGAGGGTGAGAGATAGAGAGAGAGAGAGATCGGTGGGTGAGAGAGAGAGAGAGAGATCGGAGGGGCGAGAGAGGGAGAGAGAGAGAGAGATCGGAGGGTGAGAGAGAGAGAGAGAGAGATCGGAGGGTGAGAGAGAGAGAGAGAGATCGGAGGGTGAGAGATAGAGAGAGAGAGATCGGAGGGTGAGAGATAGAGAGAGAGAGACATTGGAGGGGCGAGAGAGAGAGAGAGAGATCGGAGGGTGAGAGAGGAGAGAGAGAGGAGAGATTGGAGGGTGAGAGAGAGGAGAGAGAGATCGGAGGAGAGAGAGAGAGAGAGATCGGAGGGTGAGAGAGAGGAGAGATCGAGGGTGGAGAGAGAGAGAGAGAGATCGGAGGGTGAGAGAGGAGAGAGATCGGAGGGTGATAGAGAGAGAGATCGGAGGGTGATAGATAGAGAGAGAGAGTCGGAGGCGTGAGAGAGAGAGAGATCGGAGGGTGAGAGAGAGAGAGAGATCGGAGGGTGAGAGAGAGAGAGATCGGAGGGTGAGAGAGAGAGATCGGAGGGTGAGAGAGAGAGATCGAGATCGGAGGGTGAGAGAGAGAGATCGAGATCGGAGGGTGAGAGAGAGAGAGAGATCGGAGGGTGAGAGAGAGAGAGAGAGAGAGATCGGAGGGTGAGAGAGAGAGAGAGAGAGAGATCGGTGGGTGAGAGAGAGAGAGAGAGAGATCGGAGGGCGAGAGAGAGGGAGAGAGAGAGAGATCGGAGGGTGAGAGAGAGAGAGAGAGATCGGAGGGTGAGGTGGAGGGGGGGGGGGGGGGGTGGGGGGGGGGGGGGGGGGGGGGGTGGGGGGGGGGGGGGGGGGGGGGGGGGGGGGGGGGGGTGGGGGGGGAGGGGGGGGGGGGGAGGGGGGGGGGGTGGGGGGGGGGGGGGGGGGGTGAGGGGGGGGGGAGGGGGAGAGGAGAGAGAGATCGGAGGGGTGAGGAGGATAGAGAGAGAGAGATCGGAGGGTGAGAGATAGAGAGAGAGAGACATTGGAGGGCGAGAGAGAGAGAGAGATCGGAGGGTGAGAGAGAGAGAGAGAGAGAGAGAGAGATTGGAGGGGTGAGAGAGAGAGAGAGAGATCGGAGGGCGAGAGAGAGAGAGATCGGTGGGTGAGAGAGAGAGAGAGAGAGAGATCGGAGGGTGAGAGAGAGAGAGAGAGAGATCGGAGGGGTGAGAGAGAGAGAGAGAGAGAGAGAGAGATCGGAGGGCGAGAGAGAGAGAGAGAGAGAGAGATCGTTGGTGAGAGAGAGAGAGAGAGATCGGAGGGTGAGAGAGAGAGAGAGAGAGAGAGAGTTCGGACGGTGAGAGAGAGAGAGAGATCGGGAGGGCGAGAGAGAGAGAGATCGGAGGGCGAGAGAGAGAGAGAGATCGGAGGGCGAGAGAGAGAGATCGGCGGGCGAGAGAGAGAGAGAGAGATCGGAGGGTGAGAGAGAGAGAGAGAGAGATCGGAGGGTGAGAGAGAGAGAGAGAGAGAGATCGGAGGGTGAGAGAGAGAGAGAGAGAGAGAGAGAGATCGGAGGGCGAGAGAGAGAGAGAGATCGGAGGGTGAGAGGACAGAGAGATCGGAGGGTGAGAGAGAGAGAGAGAGAGAGATCGGAGGGTGAGAGAGAGAGAGAGAGAGAGAGTGAGAGATCGGAGGGTGGAGAGAGAGAGAGAGAGAGAGATCGGAGGGTGAGAGAGAGAGAGATCGGAGGGTGAGAGAGAGAGAGAGAGAGATCGGAGGGTGAGAGAGAGAGAGATCGGAGGGTGAGAGAGAGAGAGATCGGAGGGTGAGAGAGAGAGAGAGAGAGATCGGAGGGGTGAGAGAGAGAGAGAGTGAGATCGGAGGGTGAGAGAGAGCGAGAGAGAGATCGGAGGGTGAGAGAGAGAGAGATCGGAGGGTGAGAGAGAGAGAGATCGGAGGGTGAGAGAGAGAGAGATCGGAGGGTGAGAGAGAGAGAGAGAGAGAGAGATCGGAGGGTTAGAGAGAGAGAGAGAGAGATCGGGAGGGCGAGGGAGAGAGAGATCGGAGGGTGAGAGAGAGAGAGAGATCGGGGCAGGTTGAGAGAGAGTTTCGGTGTGTGAGAGAGACAGAGATCGCGTGGGTGAGAGAGAGTTTTCGGGGGTGAGAGAGACAGAGATCGCGGTGGGTGAGAGAGAGTTTTCGGGGGAGGGTGAGAGAGGACAGAGATCGCGGTGGGTGAGAGAGAGTTTTCGGGGGTGAGAGAGACAGAGATCGCGGTGGGTGAGAGAGAGTTTTCGGGGGAGGGTGAGAGAGACAGAGATCGCGGTGGGTGAGAGAGAGTTTTCGGGGGTGAGAGAGACAGAGATCGCGGTGGGTTGAGAGAGAGTTTTCGGGGGAGGGTGAGAGAGACAGAGATCGCGGTGGTGTGAGAGAGAGTTTTCGGGGGGTGAGAGAGACAGAGATCGCGGTGGGTGAGAGAGAGTTTTCGGGGCAGGGTGAGAGAGACAGAGATCACGGTGGGTTGAGAGAGAGTTTTCGGGGGGTGAGAGAGACAGAGATCGCGGTGGGTGAGAGAGAGTTTTCGGGGAGGGTGGAGAGACAGAGATCGCGGTGGGTGAGAGAGAGTTTCGGGGGTGAGAGAGACAGAGATCGCGGTGTGTTGAGAGAGAGTTTTCGGGAGTGAGAGAGACAGAGATCGCGGTGGGTGAGAGAGAGTTTTCGGGGGGGGAGAGAGAGACAGAGATCGCGGTGTGTTGAGAGAGAGTTTTCGGGGAGTGAGAGAGACAGAGATCGCGGTGGGTGAGAGAGAGTTTTCGGGGGGGGAGAGAGAGACAGAGATCGCGGTGGGTGAGAGAGAGTTTTCGGGGGAGGGTGAGAGAGACAGAGATCGCGGTGGGTTGAGAGAGAGTTTTCGGGGGGTGAGAGAGACAGAGATCGCGGTGGGTTGAGAGAGAGTTTTCGGGGGGGTGAGAGAGACAGAGATCGCGGTGGGTGAGAGAGAGTTTTCGGGGGGTGAGAGAGACAGAGATCGCGGTGGGTTGAGAGAGAGTTTTCGGGGGGTGAGAGAGACAGAGATCGCGGTGGGTTGAGAGAGAGTTTTCGGGGGGTGAGAGAGACAGAGATCGCGGTGGGTGAGAGAGAGTTTTCGGGGGAGGGTGAGAGAGACAGAGATCACGGTGGGTGAGAGAGAGTTTTCGGGGGAGGGTGGGAGAGACAGAGATCGCGGTGGGTTGAGAGAGAGTTTTCGGGGGGTGAGAGAGACAGAGATCGCGGTGTGTTGAGAGAGAGTTTTCGGGGAGTGAGAGAGACAGAGATCGCGGTGGGTGAGAGAGAGTTTTCGGGGGAGGGTGAGAGAGACAGAGATCGCGGTGGGTGAGAGAGAGTTTTCGGGGGAGGGTGAGAGAGACAGAGATCACGGTGGGTGAGAGAGAGTTTTCGGGGGAGGGTGGGAGAGACAGAGATCGCGGTGGGTTGAGAGAGAGTTTTCGGGGGGTGAGAGAGACAGAGATCGCGGTGGGTTGAGAGAGAGTTTTCGGGGGGTGAGAGAGACAGAGATCGCGGTGGGTTGAGAGAGAGTTTTCGGGGGGTGAGAGAGACAGAGATCGCGGTGGGTGAGAGAGAGTTTTCGGGGGGTGAGAGAGACAGAGATCGCGGTGGGTTGAGAGAGAGTTTTCGGGGGGTGAGAGAGACAGAGATCGCGGTGGGTTGAGAGAGAGTTTTCGGGGGGTGAGAGAGACAGAGATCGCGGTGGGTGAGAGAGAGTTTTCGGGGGAGGGTGAGAGAGACAGAGATCACGGTGGGTGAGAGAGAGTTTTCGGGGGAGGGTGGGAGAGACAGAGATCGCGGTGGGTTGAGAGAGAGTTTTCGGGGGGTGAGAGAGACAGAGATCGCGGTGTGTTGAGAGAGAGTTTTCGGGGAGTGAGAGAGACAGAGATCGCGGTGGGTGAGAGAGAGTTTTCGGGGGAGGGTGAGAGAGACAGAGATCGCGGTGGGTGAGAGAGAGTTTTCGGGGGAGGGTGAGAGAGACAGAGATCACGGTGGGTGAGAGAGAGTTTTCGGGGGAGGGTGGGAGAGACAGAGATCGCGGTGGGTTGAGAGAGAGTTTTCGGGGGGTGAGAGAGACAGAGATCGCGGTGGGTTGAGAGAGAGTTTTCGGGGGGTGAGAGAGACAGAGATCGCGGTGGGTTGAGAGAGAGTTTTCGGGGGGTGAGAGAGACAGAGATTGCGGTGGGTGAGAGAGAGTTTTCGGGGGGTGAGAGAGACAGAGATCGCGGTGGGTTGAGAGAGAGTTTTCGGGGGGTGAGAGAGACAGAGATCGCGGTGGGTGAGAGAGAGTTTTCGGGGGTGGGGGTGAGAGAGACAGAGATCGCGGTGGGTTGAGAGAGAGTTTTCGGGGGTGGGGGTGAGAGAGACAGAGATCGCGGTGGGTTGAGAGAGAGTTTTCGGGGGGTGAGAGAGACAGAGATCGCGGTGGGTTGAGAGAGAGTTTTCGGGGTGGGGGTGAGAGAGACAGAGATCGCGGTGGGTTGAGAGAGAGTTTTCGGGGGGTGAGAGAGACAGAGATCGCGGTGGGTGAGAGAGAGTTTTCGGGGGGTGAGAGAGACAGAGATCGCGGTGGGTTGAGAGAGAGTTTTCGGGGTGGGGGTGAGAGAGACAGAGATCGCGGGGGGTTGAGAGAGAGTTTTCGGGGGGTGAGAGAGACAGAGATCGCGGTGGGTGAGAGAGAGTTTTCGGGGGGTGAGAGAGACAGAGATCGCGGTGGGTTGAGAGAGATTTTTCGGGGTGGGGGTGAGAGAGACAGAGATCGCGGGGGGTTGAGAGAGAGTTTTCGGGGGGTGAGAGAGACAGAGATCCCGGGGGGCAGGGGGCAGCCCGACTGCTCCCTTTTGTCCCACAAGCCGCCCTGGACAGTCGCTGACCCTCCTACACCTCCCTCTGATGAAAGTCAGTCTGAATTTTACTTTTCACGTAGAATTACATCGATCGTCCAGAGCAGAATCTGGCCATTCGGCCCATCAGGTCTATCCCGGTGTTTATGCTCCACACGAGCCTCCTCCCTCCCTACTCCATCTCACCCTCTCACCCTATCCTTCTATTCCTTTCTCCCTCATGTGTTTATCCAGCTTCCCCTTAAATCCATCTACACTGTTCACCTCAACGACTCCTTGTGGGAGTGAGTTCCACATTCTCACCACTCTCTGGGGAAAGAAGTTTCTCCTGAATTCCCGATTGGATTTATTACTGACTATCTTATATTTATGGCCCCCCCCCGAGTTCTGGTCTCCCCCCACAAGTGGAAATATCTTCTCTACGTCTACCCTATCGAACCCTCTCATAATCTTAAAGACCTCCATCAGGTCACCCCTCAGTCTTCTCTTTTCTAGAGAAAAGAGCCCCAGCCTGTTCAGTCTTTCCTGATAGTTATAAACCTCTCAGTTCTGGTATCATCCCAATAAATAATTTTGGACCTTCTCCGGTGGCTTCATATCCTGTTTATATTTTCAAGACCAGAACCGTGCACAGTGCTCCAAGTGTGGTCTAACCAAGGTATATGGAGACCAGAACTGTGCACAGTGCTCCAAGTGTGGTCTAACCAAGGTATATGGAGACCGGAACTGTGCACAGTGCTCCAAGTGTGGTCTAACCAAGGTATATGGAGACCGGAACTGTGCACAGTGCTCCAAGTGTGGTCTAACCAAGGTATATGGAGACCGGAACTGTGCACAGTGCTCCAAGTGTGGTCTAACCAAGGTATATGGAGACCGGAACTGTGCACAGTGCTCCAAGTGTGGTCTAACCAAGGTATATGGAGACCAGAACTGTGCACAGTGCTCCAAGTGTGGTCTAACCAAGGTATATGGAGACCGGAACTATGCACAGTGCTCCAAGTGTGGTCTAACCAAGGTATATGGAGACCAGAACTATGCACAGTGCTCCAAGTGTGGTCTAACCAAGGTATATGGAGATCAGAACTGTGCACAGTGCTCCAAGTGTGGTCTAACCAAGGTATATGGAGATCAGAACTATGCACAGTGCTCCAAGTGTGGTCTAACCAAGGTATATTGAGATCAGAACTGTGCACAGTGCTCCAAGTGTGGTCTAACCGAGGTATATGGAGACCAGAAATGTGCACAGTGCTCCAAGTGTGGTCCAACCAAGGTATATGGAGACCAGAACTGTGCACAGTGCTCCAAGTGTGGTCTAACCAAGGTATATGGAGACCAGAACTGTGCACAGTGCTTCAAGTGTGGTCCAACCAAGGTATATGGAGACCAGAACTGTGCATAGTGCTCCAAGTGTGGTCTAACCAAGGTATATGGAGACCAGAACTGTGCACAGTGCTCCAAGTGTGGTCTAACCAAGGTATATGGAGACCAGAACTGTGCACAGTGCTCCAAGTGTGGTCTAACCAAGGTATATGGAGACCAGAACTGTGCACAGTGCTCCAAGTGTGGTCTAACCAAGGTATATGGAGACCAGAACTGTGCACAGTGCTCCAAGTGTGGTCTAACCAAGGTATATGGAGACCGGAACTGTGCACAGTGCTCCAAGTGTGGTCTAACCAAGGTATATGGAGACCAGAACTGTGCACAGTGCTCCAAGTGTGGTCTAACCAAGGTATATGGAGACCAGAACTGTGCACAGTGCTCCAAGTGTGGTCTAACCAAGGTATATGGAGACCAGAACTGTGCACAGTGCTCCAAGTGTGGTCCAACCAAGGTATATGGAGACCAGAACTTTGCACAGTGCTCCCAGTGTGGTCTAACCAAGGTTCTATACAAGTTTAACATAACTTCGAAGCGATCAGTGGCACTGGCATTTGCAATATCGGATTAAAAAGCATTTCTCGAGCACCTTTCACAGTCTCTGGACGTCCCAAAGCGTCTTACGGCCAATGAAGTATTTTTGAAGTGTCGTCTCCGTTGTCATGTAGGGAACGCGGCACCCAATTTGCGCACAGCAAGATCCCGCAAACAGCCACGTGGCAATGACCGGATCATCCGTTGTTTTTTCAGGTGTTATCTGAGGGGTAAATATTGGCCCCAGGACACCCTGGAGGACTGGCCCCCTGCTCGTCTTCGAACGCTGGCCGTGTGGTCATTGACGTCTGCCTGAGAGGGGTGACATCTTCTCAAGATGAGCCTCACATCAATGCTTATCCTGTTGGGTAAGTGCCATCGTTTTGGCAAGTATGACCATGATTGAAAAATTGGCTCGTACCACTTTGCCGCTGGGGGCAGAAGAGATAGGGAGGGGGGGCGAGGGGCCATGGAGGGATTTGAACAGGAGGATGAGAATTGTAGGGGTTGGAGGAGGTTACAGAGATAGGCAGGGAGGGGGCGAGGGGCCATGGAGGGATTTGAACAGGAGGATGAGAATTGTCGGGGCTGGAGGAGGTTACAGAGATAGGGAGGGGGGGCGAGGGGCCATGGAGGGATTTGAACAGGAGGATGAGAATTGTAGGGGCTGGAGGAGGTTACAGAGATAGGGAGGGGGGGCGAGGGCCATGGAGGGATTTGAACAGGAGGATGAGAATTGTAGGGGCTGGAGGAGGTTACAGAGATAGGGAGGGGGGGGCGAGGGCCATGGAGGGATTTGAACAGGAGGATGAGAATTGTAGGGGTTGGAGGAGGTTACAGAGATAGGGAGGGGGGGCGAGGGGCCATGGAGGGATTTGAACAGGAGGATGAGAATTGTAGGGGCTGGAGGAGGTTACAGAGATAGGCAGCGGGGGGGCGAGGGGCCATGGAGGGATTTGAACAGGAGGATGAGAATTGTAGGGGCTGGAGGAGGTTACAGAGATAGGGAGGGGGGCGAGGGCCATGGAGGGATTTGAACAGGAGGATGAGAATTGTAGGGGCTGGAGGAGGTTACAGAGATAGGGAGGGGGGCGAGGGCCATGGAGGGATTTGAACAGGAGGATGAGAATTGTAGGGGCTGGAGGAGGTTACAGAGATAGGGAGGGGGGTGAGGGCCATGGGGGGATTTGAACAGGAGGATGAGAATTGTAGGGGCTGGAGGAGGTTACAGAGATAGGGAGGGGGGGCGAGGGCCATGGAGGGATTTGAACAGGAGGATGAGAATTGTAGGGGCTGGAGGAGGTTACAGAGATCGGGAGGGGGGCGAGGGCCATGGAGGGATTTGAACAGGAGGATGAGAATTGTAGGGGCTGGAGGAGGTTACAGAGATAGGGAGGGGGGGCGAGGGCCATGGAGGGATTTGAACAGGAGGATGAGAATTGTAGGGGCTGGAGGAGGTTACAGAGATAGGGAGGGGGGGCGAGGGCCATGGAGGGATTTGAACAGGAGGATGAGAATTGTAGGGGCTGGAGGAGGTTACAGAGATAGGGAGGGGGGGCGAGGGCCATGGAGGGATTTGAACAGGAGGATGAGAATTGTAGGGGCTGGAGGAGGTTACAGAGATAGGGAGGGGGGCGAGGGCCATGGAGGGATTTGAACAGGAGGATGAGAATTGTAGGGGCTGGAGGAGGTTACAGAGATAGGGAGGGGGGCGAGGGCCATGGAGGGATTTGAACAGGAGGATGAGAATTGTAGGGGCTGGAGGAGGTTACAGAGATAGGGAGGGGGGTGAGGGCCATGGGGGGATTTGAACAGGAGGATGAGAATTGTAGGGGCTGGAGGAGGTTACAGAGATAGGGAGGGGGGGCGAGGGCCATGGAGGGATTTGAACAGGAGGATGAGAATTGTAGGGGCTGGAGGAGGTTACAGAGATCGGGAGGGGGGCGAGGGCCATGGAGGGATTTGAACAGGAGGATGAGAATTGTAGGGGCTGGAGGAGGTTACAGAGATAGGGAGGGGGGGCGAGGGCCATGGAGGGATTTGAACAGGAGGATGAGAATTGTAGGGGCTGGAGGAGGTTACAGAGATAGGGAGGGGGGGCGAGGGCCATGGAGGGATTTGAACAGGAGGATGAGAATTGTAGGGGCTGGAGGAGGTTACAGAGATAGGGAGGGGGGGCGAGGGCCATGGAGGGATTTGAACAGGAGGATGAGAATTGTAGGGGCTGGAGGAGGTTACAGAGATAGGGAGGGGGGCGAGGGATACGGCCTTTGACGATGATCTATCGATGCTATTTTTAATGTAAATGGTAATCGGGCGTGATTAGAGAGGGCGCAGAGGAGATTTACTCGAATGGTTCCAGGGATGAGGGACTTCCGTTACCTGGATGGACTGGAGAAGCTGGGGTTGTTCTCCTCGGAGCAGAGACGTTTGCGAGGAGATTCGATCGAGGGGTCCAAAATCATGAAGGGTCCAGACAGAGTCGATGGAGGGAGACTGTCCCCATTGGCGGAAGGGTCGAGAACCAGAGGGCGCAGATTTCAGGTGATTGGCAAAAGAACCAAAGGCGACATGAGGAGAGACTTTGTCAGCCCGCGGGCTCTCTCTCTCTCTCTCTCTCGGCCCCCGAGTCACGAGGCTCGTGGGTTAACAAGTCCCACTCCCGAGACTCGAGCACGAAACTCAGGCCAACGTGCCCAGTGCAGCCAACGTACCCCATTGGCTTTGGGTCGTACGGGGGGGGTCGTGAAAGTTTATTCTTGTCTGACGGCCAAATGCGAAGATGTTTAAAATCTTGCAAAAATTGAGTTAACAATCGCCGATCTTTATCCTTTCCCTTCTTCTGCTTCCCTTTCAGTTCTGGCGTTGACAGAAAGCGTCCAGGATCCCGAGGGTGAGTATCTCGATTTGAAAGGGGGACAAACGCGAGAGACGCTACAGACGCGGTGCGGTGGTGGGTGGGGGAAGCCCCAAACCAGAACTGAAAATGCTGGAGGACGTCGAGTCGGAGAAAGAGACCGGGGGGGAAACAGTGTCGAGGTTTCATCTCGATGGCCTTCCGTCAGAACAGAGATTTGAGGGCTGTCAGGCAGAAAAGGGGGGTTGAGGGAGTGGGTGGGAGTAGTAGCTGGGGAGGGAAGTCCAGCAATTCTGGCAAAGAAGAGAACGCTCCCATGGGAATGCGGCAGAGAGAGGTGGGCAGACCCCAGGGGGGTACGCGTCTGTCTGTCTGGTTGTCCATCTCTCCATCTGTCACTTTTTTCGTCCATGGGATGCGGGCGTCGCTGGCGAGGCCGGCATTTATTGCCCATCCCTGATCGCCCCTTGAGAAGGTGGTGGTGAGCCGCCTTCTTGAACCGCTGCAGTCCGTGTGGTGAAGGTTCTCCCACAGTGCCGTTAGGAAGGGAGTTCCAGGATTTTGACCCAGCGACGATGAAGGAACGGCCGATATATTTCCAAGTCGGGACGGTGTGTGACTCGGAGGGGAACGTGCAGGTGGTGTTGTCCCCATGTGCCTGCTGCCCTCGTCCTTCTAGGTCGCGGGTTTGGGAGGTGCTGTCGAAGAAGCCTTGGCGAGTTGCTGCAGTGCATCCTGTGGATGGTCCACACTGCAGCCACGGTGCGCCGGTGGTGAAGGGAGTGAATGTTTAGGGTGGTGGATGGGGTGCCAATCAAGCGGGCTGCTTTGCCCTGGACGGTGTCGAGCTTCCTGAGTGTTGTTGGAGCTGCACTCATCCAGGCAAGTGGAGAGTATTCCATCACACTCCTGACTTGTGCCTTGTAGATGGTGGAAAGGCTTTGGGGAGTCAGGAGGTGAGTCACTCGCCGCAGAATCCCCAGCCTCTGACCTGCTCTTGTAGCCACAGTATTTATATGGCTGGTCCAGTTAAGTTTCTGGTCAATGGTGACCCCCAGGATGTTGATGGTGGGGGATTCGGCGATGGTAATGCCGTTGAATGTCAAGGGGAGGTGGTTAGACTCTCTCTTGTTGGAGATGGTCATTGCCTGGCACTTGTCTGGCACGGATATTACTTGCCACTTATGAGCCCAAGCCTGGATGTTGTCCAGGTCTTGCTGCATGCGGGCTCGGACTGCTTCATTATCTGAGGGGTTGCGAATGGAACTGAACTCTGTGCAATCATCAGCGAACATCCCCATTCCTGACCTTACGATGGAGGGAAGGTCATTGATGAAGCAGCTGAAGATGGCTGGGCCTCGGACACTGCCCTGAGGAACTCCTGCACCAATGTCCTGGGGCTGAGATGATGTCGAGGCTCAGAATGTGAGGCCATACTT
Source organism: Heptranchias perlo (assembly GCF_035084215.1). Lineage (NCBI taxonomy): Eukaryota > Metazoa > Chordata > Chondrichthyes > Hexanchiformes > Hexanchidae > Heptranchias > Heptranchias perlo. The sequence continues at coordinate 20,999 of NW_027138678.1, forward strand.
GAATTCATGGGGGGTGGAGATTACTCGGGCAATGACGGTTATTGGGCTGCATTGGGTTTGCCAAAGTCACAGGCCCCACTTGACATTGGACTCCGTTGACCGCAGTGGGCCTGAATGGTGAGCTGGGCAGAGAACTGGATGTCCATTGGAGGTCGGCCAATTTACGTAACGCCCCTTCCAAGTTTCTCCCCCAAGCTACTTATTATTTCTGGTGTATATTTTCGTCGATGATGTGTTGTAGCAGGTGCCAATCATGGAGCAGTGGCTGTCTCTCCCTCTCCCCTCTGAGTCCGAAGGTCATGGGGTCGAGCCCCCACTCCAGAGACTCGAGCCCCATAATCCAGGCCCACGCTCCCCCGGTGCCAGTACTGAGGGAGTGCTGCACTGTCGGAGGGAGATGGATATACTCTAGGACTCGAGCCCCATAATCCAGGCCCACACTCCCCCGGTGCCAGTACTGAGGGAGTGCCGCACTGTCGGAGGGAGATGGATATACTCTAGGACTCGAGCCCCATAATCCAGGCCCACACTCCCCGGTGCCAGTACTGAGGGAGTGCTGCACTGTCGGAGGTAGATGGATATACTCTAGGACTCGAGCCCCATAATCCAGGCCCACACTCCCCCGGTCCCAGTACTGAGGGAGTGCCGCACTGTCGGAGGGAGATGGATATACTCTAGGACTCGAGCCCCATAATCCAGGCCCACACTCCCCGGTCCCAGTACTGAGGGAGTGCTGCACTGTCGGAGGTAGATGGATATACTCTAGGACTCGAGCCCCATAACCCAGGCCCACACTCCCCGGTCCCAGTACTGAGGGAGTGCCGCACTGTCGGAGGTGCCGTCTTTCAGATGAGACGTTGAACCACGGCCCCGTCTGCCCCTCTCAGGTGGACGTAAAAGATACCTTTGCCTTATCTTGAAGAGTGACCGAGTGCTCCCCGGCCTCCCGGTGAATTGTGTCCCTGCAAATGAACTGGTCCATTATCACATTCTTTTTGCTGTGGGATCTTGCCATGTGCAAGTTGGCCGCCACGTTGCCTGGCTTGCAGGGGCGATAACCCTTCGAAACGTACTTCATTGGACGTGCAGCGCCCTGAGGCGGAGAGTACGTCAATTCAAACCTCTCCTTTTCGCTATTGGCTGCGGAATGGACAGGGGACGTGAGATTGCGATCGGCACTGCAGGAAAGGGAGCTCTTTCCTCTTTCTTTGGCGTGCGAGCTCGCGGGGGTGACTGCTCTCTCTCTCTCTCTCTCTCTCTCTCTCTCCCTTCGCTTCAGATCGTCCCCAGCGACCGACCCTCTCCGCCGCTCGACCGTCCGGCAGATACGTGAGCGGGGAGGACGTCCGATTCGGATGCTCGGCCCGGAGACCGGACGGAGCACTCACGTTCTACCTCTGCAAGGTCGGGGAGACGCCCTGCCTGTCGTCAGAGGCCGCTACGAACTCCAGCGCGTTCACCATCGCCAACGGGAGCGCCAGCGCGGCGGGAACCTATATCTGCGTGTACCAGTTGGAGAGGGAAGGCGGTGCCTCCAACTCAACGCGGAGCTTGGGGGTCAACATCACGATCGCGGGTGGGTGAGGCATCTCGGGGAACCGGGTGGGGTGGGTGGCGCAGGGCGAGGTGATTTTCAGGAAACCCCCTCGCGATTTTGACCACCTTCTCTGCTCCAAGGAGAGCAGCCCCACCTTCTCCAGTCTCTCCACGTAACTGAAGTCCCTCATCCCCCTGGTTCCATTCTGGTTAATCTCCTCTGCACCCTCTCCAAGGCCTCGACATTGGAGCAGGAGAAGGCCATTCAGCCCCTCGTGCCTGCTCTGCCATTTGATAAGATCATGGCTGATCTGTGATCTAACTCCATATACCTGCCTTTGGCCCATATCCCTTAATACCTTTGGTTGCCAAAAAGCTATCTATCTCAGATTTAAATTTAGCAATTGAGCTAGTATCAATTGCGGAAGAGAGTTCCAAACTTCTACCACCCTTTGTGTGTAGAAATGTTTTCTAATCTCGCTCCTGAAAGGTCTGGCTCTAATTTTTAGACTGTGCCCCCTACTCCTAGAATCCCCAACCAGCGGAAATAGTTTCTCTCTATCCGCCCTATCCGTTCCCCTTAATATCTTATAAACTTCGATCAGATCACCCCTTAACCTTCGAAACTCCAGAGAATACAACCCCAATTTGTGTAATCTCTCCTCGTAACTCAACCCTTGAAGTCCGGGTATCATTCTAGTAAACCTACGCTGCACTCCCTCCAAGGCCTTTTGGTGGATCGAATCGGGCCAGGACCTACTCCGTTAATGGTAGGGCGTTGGGGAGAGTTATAGAACAAAGAGATTTAGGAGTACAGGTTCATAGCTCCTTGAAAGTGGAGTCACAGGTGGATAGGGTGGTGAAGAAGGCATTCAGCATGCTTGGTTTCATTGGTCAGAACATTGAATACAGGAGTTGGGATGTCTTGTTGAAGTTGTACAAGACATTAGTAAGGCCACACTTGGAATACTGTGTACAGTTCTGGTCACCCTATTATAGAAATGATTTAATTAAACTAGAAAGAGTGCAGAAAAGATTTACTAGGATGCTACCGGGACTTGATGGTTTGACTTATAGGGAGAGGTTAGATAGACTGAGACTTTTTTCCCTGGAGAGTAGGAGGTTAAGGGGTGATCTTATAGAAGTCTATAAAATAATGAGGGGCATAGATAAGGTAGATAGTCAAAATCTTTTCCCAAAGGTAGGGGAGTCCATAACGAGGGGGCATAGATTTAAGGTGAGAGGGGAGAGATACAAAAGGGTCCAGAGGGGCAATTTTTTCACTCAAAGGGTGGTGAGTGTCTGGAACGAGCTGCCAGAGGCAGTAGTAGAGGCGGGTACAATTTTGTCTTTTAAAAAGCATTTGGACAGTTCCATGGGTAAGATGGGTATAGAGGGATATGGGCCAAGTGCAGGCAATTGGGACTAGCTTAGTGGTATAAACTGGGCGACATGGACATGTTGGGCCGAAGGGCCTGTTTCCATGTTGTAAACTTCGATGATTCTAAGGCTAATATTCACCCGTATCTCTTTATTCATCCGTGGTGTTCCCATTATTGGTTGGTTCGTTCCTGCTTTCTCGCAGGATACATCTCTCCTGAACTCCACTGCTCACCGTTGCGAATATTCCCCGCTGCTGTTCTCTCTCTCTCTGTCTAATATTTTCCTCCCCCGTCTTCTTTCCCGAATTCCGCTCTCATCCCCTCAAAATTAACTTTCTTTCCGAGGTCTGCCTCTTAGCTCTGTCCGCCTCAATCATTACTTTAAACCTCACTGTGTTGTGATCGCTATTGCCTGGATGTTCCCCCTTCCGCTTGCTTCCCTGATCCGCTCTGGTCCATTCCCCCATTCCTGGATCCGACTGCCGTTATGTCGTCTCCAATTAGTGAGGCTACACACCACCAACCCCTCCTTCTTCCTCCCCGATCATTTCTAAATACGTTATGCCCTGCAATATTTAACTGCCAATCCTGCTCTTTATGCAGCCATGTTTCAGTTAATCCCACCACATCTGGCCCCTCGATACGGATAATCACCTCCAGTTCCCCCCGTCTTGTTTCGGATGCTGTGCGAGTTGCTGCACAGCCAATTTATCTTGCTTTTAATAATCGTTCCCCTCATTTTTATTTTTAACCGGACATTTTGTGAGTTCAAACCCCACACTTCAGAGCACATAATCCAGGCCCACACTCCCCGGTCCCAGTACTGAGGGAGTGCTGCACTGTCGGAGGTAGATGGATATACTCTAGGACTCGAGCCCCATAATCCAGGCCCACACTCCCCGGTCCCAGTACTGAGGGAGTGCCGCACTGTCGGAGGTAGATGGATATACTCTAGGACTCGAGCCCCATAATCCAGGGCCACACTCCCCGGTCCCAGTACTGAGGGAGTGCTGCACTGTCGGAGGTAGATGGATATACTCTAGGACTCGAGCCCCATAATCCAGGCCCACACTCCCCGGTCCCAGTACTGAGGGAGTGCTGCACTGTCGGAGGGAGATGGATATACTCTAGGACTCGAGCCCCATAATCCAGGCCCACACTCCCCGGTCCCAGTACTGAGGGAGTGCTGCACTGTCGGAGGGAGATGGATATACTCTAGGACTCGAGCCCCATAATCCAGGCCCACACTCCCCCGGTCCCAGTACTGAGGGAGTGCTGCACTGTCGGAGGTAGATGGATATACTCTAGGACTCGAGCCCCATAATCCAGGCCCACACTCCCCCGGTCCCAGTACTGAGAGAGTGCTGCACTGTCGGAGGGAGATGGATATACTCTCGGACTCGAGCCCCATAATCCAGGCCCACACTCCCCGGTCCCAGTACTGAGGGAATGCTGCACTGTCGGAGGGAGATGGATATACTCTAGGACTCGAGCCCCATAATCCAGGCCCACGCTCCCCCGGTGCCAGTACTGAGGGAGTGCCGCACTGTCGGAGGTAGATGGATATACTCTAGGACTCGAGCCCCATAATCCAGGCCCACGCTCCCCGGTCCCAGTACTGAGGGAGTGCCGCACTGTCGGAGGTAGATGGATATACTCTAGGACTCGAGCCCCATAATCCAGGCCCACGCTCCCCGGTCCCAGTACTGAGGGAATGCTGCACTGTCGGAGGGAGATGGATATACTCTAGGACTCGAGCCCCATAATCCAGGCCCACGCTCCCCCGGTGCCAGTACTGAGGGAGTGCTGCACTGTCTGAGGTGCCGTCTTTCAGGACGAGACGTTAAACCGAGGGCCCCGTCTGCCCCTCTCGGGTGGGTGTAAAAGATCCCACGGCCACTATTGGAAGAAGAGCAGAGGGGGAGTTCTCCCCGGTGTCCTGGGGCCGATATTGATCCCTCGACCAACATCGCTAAAAAACCAGACCATCTGGTGATTTATCACCTTGCTGTTTGTGGGATCTTGCTGTGCGCAAATTGGCTGCCTCGTCTCCTACGTTACAACAGAGACCCCACTTCAAAAAGTAATTCATTGTCCGTAAAGCGCATTGGGATGTCCCAGGGAGGGGGAAGTGGCTATATAAATTCATGTCCATTGTTCTTTGTGTGTACTCGTATCCTGTAATGATACTTGTTTCCTGAATCGAGGCACAGAGTACAAAAGCAAGGACGTTATGCTAAACCCTTTATAAAACACTGGTTCGGGCCTCAGTTGGAGTATTGTGTCCAGTTAACTGGGACGTCCTCCTCCCGTTCTCCACTTGGTCGCAAGATTATATCACCACTGATGCTCAGATTTGCGGATAACACGTGGGCATGTATCATGGAAACGTGGAAACCAGGAGCAGGAGTAGGCCATTCGGCCCTTCCAGCCTGCCCCGCCATTCAATATGATCCTGGCTGATCCTCTATCTCAACACCATATTCCCGCTCTCTCCCCCCGTACCCCTCGATGCCTTTTGCGTCTAGAAATCTATCCAGCTCCTTCTTGAATATATTCGGTGACTCGGCCTCCGCTGCCTTCTGGGGTAGAGAATTCCGCAGGTTCACCACCCTCTGAGTGAAGACATTTCTCCTCATCTCACTCCTAAACGTCCTACCCCCCCGTATCCTGAGACTGTGACCCCCCTCGTTCTGGACCCCCTCCCAGCCAGGGGGAACATCCTCCCTGCGTCCTAGCCCTGTCGGAATTTGATACGTCTCGATGAGATCCCCTCTCACTCTTCTAAACTCGAGTGAATACAGGCCGAGTCGACCCAATCTCTCCTCGTACGACAGTCCCAGGGATCAGTCTGGTGAACCTTCGCTGCACTCCCTCCATGGCAAGGACGTCCTCCCTCAGATAAGGAGACCAAAACTGCACACAATACTCCAGATGCGGTCTCACCAAGGCCCCTGTACAACTGCATTAAGACATCCCCGCTCCTGTACTCAAATCCTCTTGCAACGAAGGCCAACGCACCATTCGCCTTCCTAACTGCTTGCTGCACCTGAATGCTCGCTTTAGACCAGCTGCCGAGAGCCGTGATCTCCTTGGAGCAGGCCGCCTTTCGATTTGCTCCGTCCAGGACAATTCAATGCTCAGCGCCGCCCGGGTATCCAGCGAGCAGGTTTCGTTTCTTCAAGGACGGCAACGAGGCGCCCACCGACAGTCTGATACTCCCCCGGACGGGTCCCGAGGACGGCTTTCGCGTTGCGCGGACGAGCGTGAGTGCCAAGGGCAGCTACTCGTGCGATTACCAAGCGAACAGTTCCGGCCGAGTCTACACCTCAGGGAAAAGCGATGCCTTGGACGTCCTCATGTTCGGTAAGAGACCAGCGTCAAGGCGGCACCTGCTCTCGTCCAGGCGTTCGCGGCCGGAGGCCGGCCGAACGGCCCACGTATCCCTCGCTGGGCCTGAACGCCGTCGAGCGGTACAGCACGGGAGGTGGCCACTCGGCCCTTCGCGCCCGTGCTGGCTCGTTCGGTCGAGCTCGCTCGCCCCGTCCCTTCTCTTTTCCCCCCGCCTCCCTGCAAAAAAAAAAAAACTCTTTCCCGTCACGTGTTCGCGGTGGAATCTGCCTCCTCCGCCCTTTCAGGCAGCGAGTTGCAGATCAGAACGGCTCGCTGCCGAAAAATAATTCTCCTCCCGATTATCTTCAATCTGCGTCCTCTGGTTCCCTCCCGCCGGTGGGGGGGTACGGTTTGTCCCCCTCGACTCGATCAAAACCCTTTCGTGCTTTTGAACCCCCTCGATTAAATCTCCCCCTGAACCTTCTCCGCTCCGAGGAGAACAATCCCAGATCCTTCAGTCTCTCCTCCGAACCGAGGTCCCTCATCCCCGGGACCCGTTCTGGTGAACCTCCCCTGCGCCATCTCCGAGGCCTCGCCATCCAGGACGCCAGCCTTCCAGAAATGAAACACGTCCTTATGTTTCTTGGCTCGGTTGACGGTCACTGAATTCCGAGACAATAAATGTCACCGTCCCACAGCAACTGAACCGATCTATCCTTTGGTTGACGTTTGGAAATGGGGATGTTCGCTGATGATTGCACAGTGTCCAGTTCCATTCGCAACCCCTCAGATAATGAAGCAGACTTGGGCTGATAAGTGGCAAGTAACATTTGCACCAGACAAGTGCCAGGCAATGACCATCTCCAACAAGAGAGAGTCTAACCACCTCCCCTTGACATTCAACGGCATTACCATCGCCGAATCCCCCACCATCAACATCCTGGGGGTCACCATTGACCAGAAACTCAACTGGACCAGCCATATAAATACTGTGGCTACAAGAGCAGGTCAGAGGCTGGGTATTCTGCGGCGAGTGACTCACCTCCTGACTCCCCAAAGCCTTTCCACCATCTCCAAGGCACAAGTCAGGAGTGTGATGGAATACTCTCCACTTGCCTGGATGAGTGCAGCTCCAACAACACTCGAGAAGCTCGACACCATCCAGGACAAAGCAGCCCGCTTGATTGGCACCCCATCCACCACCTTAAACATTCACTCCCTTCACCACCGGCGCACTGTGGCTGCAGTGTGGACCATCCACAGGATGCACTGCAGCAACTCGCCAAGGCTTCTTCGACAGCACCTCCCAAACCCACGACCTCTACCACCTAGAAGGACAAGGGCAGCAGGCACATGGGGACAACACCACCTGCACGTTCCCCTCCGAGTCACACACCATCCCCACTTGGAAATATATCGGCCGTCCCTTCACCGTCACTGGGTCAAAATCCTGGAACTCCCTTCCTAACGGCACTGTGGGAGAACCTTCACCACACGGACTGCAGTGGTTCAAGAAGGCGGCTCACCACCACCTTCTCAAGGGGCAACGAGGGATGGGCAATAAATGCCGGCCTCGCCAGCGACGCCCACACCCCACGGACGAATAATACAAAAGATGGTTTATCTGGAACGGATGGCCAGGCCCCATATTGCAATTAATGATGACCAATTTCGGGACGGGGAGTACAACTGGTGGCCTTTCCAATGGTGAGCCTCAAACCCATTGGGGCATCAAGCTCACTGGCATTGGGGTGGGAGCATTTGGGGTTTGGGTGCCCGACTCTCGAGACCCGCCCGATTTAACCCCGGGGATCCGGCCCGTGATTTCTCTCTCTTGACCTGAGACTGCTTTTGTTCACCCTTTCAGATGAGGCCCGTCTAAGATTGGCCCCTGGATGGGGCTCCTGCTCGGGCAGAGTTGAGATCTGGCACGGAGGCGAGTGGGGGACGGTCTGCGACACCGGCTGGGACCTGGCGGAGGCGGAGGTGGTCTGCCGGCACGCCGGCTGCGGGTTTGCCAAGACGGCCCCCCGCCGCAGCTACTTCGGACGGGCCAGCGGCCCCATTTGGCTGAAAAGCGCGGACTGCACAGGGACGGAGTCCTCGCTGTGGCTGTGCTCGCTGAGATCGTCTGATCCCGGGCGTTACTGCAGTCACAGGACCGACGCGGGGGTTATTTGCCAAAGTGAGTCGCGATCTGATCTGACAAACCTCCTGCTGTTCCTCCCACGCCCAGGATCCGAACTCGAAACGAGTCCCGTACGCCCGTCACCCTGCTCTGTGCTCGCTGGACCCACCCTGGTTCCCGGTCAGGGACGCCTCGATTCTCAAATTCTCATCCTCCTGTTCAAACCCCTCCATGGCCCTCGCCCCCCCTCCCTATCTCTGTAACCTCCTCCAGCCCCTACAATTCTCATCCTCCTGTTCAAATCCCTCCATGACCCTCGCCCCCCCTCCCTATCTCTGTAACCTCCTCCAGCCCCTACAATTCTCATCCTCCTGTTCAAATCCCTCCATGGCCCCTCGCCCCCCCTCCCTATCTCTGTAACCTCTTCCAGCCCCTACAATTCTCATCCTCCTGTTCAAATCCCTCCATGGCCCTCACCCCCCTCCCTATCTCTGTAACCTCCTCCAGCCCCTACAATTCTCATCCTCCTGTTCAAATCCCTCCATGGCCCTCGCCCCCCCTCCCTATTTCTGTAACCTCCTCCAGCCCCTACAATTCTCATCCTCCTGTTCAAATCCCTCCATGGCCCTCGCCCCCCCTCCCTATCTCTGTAACCTCCTCCAGTCCCTACAATTCTCATCCTCCTGTTCAAATCCCTCCATGGCCCCTCGCCCCCCTCCCTATCTCTGTAACCTCCTCCAGCCCCTACAATTCTCATCCTCCTGTTCACATCCCTCCATGACCCTCGCCCCCCCTCCCTATCTCTGTAACCTCCTCCAGTCCCTACAATTCTCATCCTCCTGTTCAAATCCCTCCATGGCCCTCACCCCCCTCCCTATCTCTGTAACCTCCTCCAGTCCCTACAATTCTCATCCTCCTGTTCAAATCCCTCCATGGCCCTCGCCCCCCCCTCCCTATCTCTGTAACCTCCTCCAGCCCCTACAATTCTCATCCTCCTGTTCAAATCCCTCCATGGCCCTCGCCCCCCCTCCCTATCTCTGTAACCTCCTCCAACCCCTACAATTCTCATCCTCCTGTTCAAATCCCTCCATGGCCCTCGCCCTCCCTCCCTCCCTATCTCTGTAACCTCCTCCAGCCCCTACAATTCTCATCCTCCTGTTCAAATCCCTCCATGGCCCTCGCCCCCCTCCCTATCTCTGTAACCTCCTCCAGCCCCTACAATTCTCATCCTCCTGTTCAAATCCCTCCATGGCCCTCACCCCCCCTCCCTATCTCTGTAACCTCCTCCAGCCCCTACAATTCTCATCCTCCTGTTCAAATCCCTCCATGGCCCTCGCCCCCCCTCCCTATCTCTGTAACCTCCTCCAGCCCCCTACAATTCCCCATCCTCCTGTTCAAATCCCTCCATGGCCCTCGCCCCCCTCCCTATCTCTGTAACCTCCTCCAGCCCCGACAATTCTCATCCTCCTGTTCAAATCTCTCCATGGCCCCTCGCCCCCCCTCCCTATCTCTGTAACCTCCTCCAGCCCCGACAATTCTCATCCTCCTGTTCAAATCCCTCCATGGCCCTCGGCCCCCCTCCCTATCTCTGTAACCTCCTCCAGCCCCTACAATTCTCACCCTCCTGTTCAAATCCCTCCATGGCCCTCGCCCCTCCTCCCTATCTCTGTAACCTCCTCCAGCCCCGACAATTCTCATCCTCCTGTTCAAATCCCTCCATGGCCCTCCCTCCCTCCCTATCTCTGTAACCTCCTCCAGCCCCTACAATTCTCATCCTCCTGTTCAAATCCCTCCATGGCCCTCGCCCCCCCTCCCTATCTCTGTAACCTCCTACGACCCTCCGAGATCTCTGCGCTCCTCCAATTCTGGCCTCTTGCATATCCCCGATTCCCATCGCTCCACCATTGGCGGCCGTGCCTTCAGCTGCCTGGGCCCTGAGCTCTGGAATTCCCTCCCTAAACCTCTCCCCCTCTCTCTCCTCCTTTAAGACGCTCCTTCAAACCTCCCCCTTTGACCAAGCTTGTGGTCACCTGTCCCTAATATCTCCTTATGTGTCTCGGGGTCTGATTTTGTTTGATAATCACTCCAGTAAAGCGCCTTCATAGAATCATAGAAAATTTACGGTGCAGAAGGAGGCCATTGGGCCCATCGTGTCCGTGCTGGCCGAAAATGAGCCACCCGGCCTAATCCCACTTTCCAGCGCTCGGTCGGTAGCCCTGTTGGTGACCGCTCTTCAGGGGCACATCCAGGTAAATGAGTTGAGGGTCTCTGCCTCTCCCACCCTCTCAGGCAGTGAGTTCCAGACTCCCACCACCCTCTGGGTGAAAACATTTCTCCTCAGCTCCCGTCTAATCCTTCTCCCAATCACTTTAAATCTATGTCCCCTGGTCACTGACCCCTCCGCTAAGGGAAATAGGTCCTCCCTATCCACTCTATCTGGGCCCCTCATAATTTTATACACCTCAATTAAATCTCCCCTCAGCCTCCTCTGTTCCAAGGAGAACAACCCCAGCCTATCCAATCTCTCCTCATCGCTAAAATTCTCCAGTCCTGGCAACATCCTCGTAAATCTCCTCTGCACCCTCTCTAGTGCGATCACATCCTTCCTGTAATATGGTGACCAGAACTGTACACAGTACTCAAGCTGTGGCCTAACCAGTGTTTTATACAGTTCTAGCATAACCTCCCTGCTCTTATATTCGATGTCTCGGCTAATAAAGGAAATTATCCCCTATGCCTTCTTAACCATCTTATCTACCTGTCCTGCTACCTTCAGGGATCTGTGGACATGCACTCCAAGGTCCCTCTGTGCATAGATCATAGAAAATAGGAGCAAGAGAAGGCCATTCAGCCCTTTGGGGCTGTTCCGCCATTCAAAATGATCATGGCTGATCGTCTAACTCAGTCCCCTGTTCCCGCTTTTTCCCCATATCCCTTGATCCCTTTAGCATTAAGAAATATATCTATCTCCTTCTTGACTTGACCTCCACTGCCTTCTGTGGTAGAGAATTCCACAGGTTCACCACCCTCTGAGTGAAGACATTTCTCCTCATCTCGGTTCTAAATGTCCTACCCCCCGTATCCTGAGACTGTGACCCCTGGTTCTGGACTCCCCCAGCCATCGGGAACATCCTCCCTGCATCTAGTCTGTCTAGTCCTGTTAGAATTTTATATGTTTCGATGAGATCCCCTCTCATTCTTCTAAACTCCAGTGAATACAGGCCGAGTCGACCCAATCTCTCCTCATACGTCAGTCCTGCCATCCCAGGAATCAGTCTGGTAAACCTTCGTTGCACTCCCTCCATGGCAAGGACATCCTTCCTCAGATAAGGAGACCAAAACTGCACACAATACTCCAGATGTGGTCTCACCAAGGCCCTGTATAACTGCAGTAAGACATCCCCGCTCCTGTACTCAAATCCTCTTGCAATGAAGGCCAACATACCATTCGCCTTCCTAACTGCTTGCTGTATTCAAGAAGGAGATAGATATATTTCTTAATGCCGAATGGCCTACTCATGCTCCTATTTTCCATGTTTCTATGTTTTAAGACTTCTTCCCTCCGTTCCCCCCCTCATTTCCCCCCTCTCCCCCGCAATCATGTAATCTCTTGGGAGAGGTGGATAAAACAGGAAGAAATCCTGGGCCAAGGAGGGGAAAAAAACACGATGTCATAAGAGATAGGAGCAGGAGTAGGCCATTCGGCCCCTCGAGCCTGTTCCGCCATTCAATTGAGATCATGGTTGATCTGTATCCAAAGTCCACTCACCTGCCTTTGGCCCCATGTCCCTTAATACCCTCGGCCAGCGAAAATCTATCGTCTTCAGATTGAAAGTTATGAATTGAGCTCGCTTTCTGTGGGAGAGAGACCTCCATGTTTCTCCCATCCTTTGCTCGAAGAAGTGTTTCCCTCCTGAACGGCCCGGCTCTGATTTTAAGATCATGCCCCCTTGTCCTCTACCACCGGGGAGAAAGTCTCACGCTCCCTACCCTTCCGAAACCTCGATCAGATCACCCCCTCAACCTTCTATCTTCCCGGGAACACAAGTCCAATTTGTGCAATCCCTCCTCATAATCTAACTCTTGGAGCCCTGGCAACATTCAGGCGAACCTGTTCTGCACTCCTTAAGATGCCAATGTATGGACGAACACACAAATTAAGGGCAGGAGTAGGCCACTCGGCCCCTCGAGCCTGCTCCGCCATTTGATAAGATCATGGCTGCTCTGATTGTGTCCTCAAACCTACTTTCCCATCTACCGACTATAACCTTTGGCTCCCTTGTTAATCAGGACTCTCTCCAACAAATATTCAATGACCCTGCCTCCCCCGCTCTCTGGGGAAGGGAGTCCCACAGACTAACGACCCTCTGAGAGAAATAATTTCTCCTCGTCTCCGACTTAAATGGGAGACCCCTTATTTTTACACTGTGGCCCCCTAGTTCTAGTCTCTCCCAAAAGGGGACACGTCCTCTCAGCATCTACCCCTTCAGGTCCCCTCAGGATCTGATACGCTTCAATAAGATCACCTCTCGTTCTTCTGAACTCCAGTATATACAGGCCCAACTTGTCCAACCTTTCCTCATAAGATAACCCCCTCATCCCAGGAATCAGTCGAGTGAACCTTCTCTGAACTGCCTCCAAAGCAATTATGTCCTTTCATAAATAAGGAGACCAAAACTGCACACAGTATTCCAGATGTGGTCTCACCAATGCCCTGCACAACTGTAGCAAAACATCTCTACTTTTATATTCCATCCCCCTTTGCAATAAATGACGACATCCCATTTGCCTTCCTAATCACTTGCTGTACCTGCATACTAACTTTTTGTGATTCATCTCCTAGGACACCCAGATCCCTCTGCACCTCAGAGTTCTGCAATCTCTCTCCATGTAAATAATATACTGCTTTTCCATTCCTCCTGCCAAAGTGGATAATTTCACATTTCCCCACATTATACTCCATCTGCCCAAATTTTTGCCCACTCACTTAACCTATCGATATCCCTTTGCAGACTCCTTGTGTCCTCTTCATAACTTGCTCTCCCACCTGCCTTTGTGTCATCCGCAAATTTAGCAACCATGCGTTCAGTCCTTCCATCCAAGTCATTGATAAATGTGAGGTGATGCATTTTGGTGGATCGAATCGGGCCAGGACCTACTCCGTTAATGGTAGGGCGTTGGGGAGAGTTATAGAACAAAGAGATCTAGGAGTACAGGTTCATAGCTCCTTGAAAGTGGAGTCACAGGTGGATAGGGTGGTGAAGAAGGCATTCGGCATGCTTGGTTTCATTGGTCAGAACATTGAATGCAGGAGTTGGGACGTCTTGTTGAAATTGTACAGGGCATTGGTGAGGCCACACTTGGAGTACTGTGTACAGTTCTGGTCACCCTATTATAGAAAGGATATTATTAAACTAGAAAGAGTGCAGAAAAGATTTACTAGGATGCTACCGGGACTTGATGGTTTGACTTACAGGGAGAGGTTGGATAGACTGGGACTTTTTTCCCTGGAGAGTAGGAGGTTAAGGGGTGATCTTATAGAAGTCTATAAAATAATGAGGGGCATAGATAAGGTCGATAGTCAAAATCTTTTCCCAAAGGTCGGGGAGTCTATAACGAGGGGGCATAGATTTAAGGTGAGAGGGGAGAGATACAAAAGGGTCCAGAGGGGCAATTTTTTCACTCAAAGGGTGGTGAGTGTCTGGAACGAGCTGCCAGAGGCAGTAGTAGAGGCGGGTACAATTTTGTCTTTTAAAAAGCATTTGGACAGTTCCATGGGTAAGATGGGTATAGAGGGATATGGGCCAAGTGCAGGCAATTGGGACTAGCTTAGTGGTATAAACTGGGCGACATGGACATGTTGGGCCGAAGGGCCTGTTTCCATGTTGTAACTTCTATGATTCTATGATTCTATGTAGATTGTAAATAGTTGAGGCCTGTGGCACTCTGCTCGTTACATCTTGTCAACCCTTAAGATGACCCATTTATGCCTACCCTCGGCAGTGAACGACTGCATTAGTACAGGGGCCTTGGTGAGACCACATCTGGAGTATTGTGTGCAGTTTTGGTCTCCTTATCTGAGGAAGGATGTCCTTGCCATGGAGGGAGTGCAGCGAAGGTTCACCAGACTGATCCCTGGGATGGCAGGGACTGTCGTACGAGGAGAGATTGGGTCGACTCGGCCTGTATTCACTCGAGTTTAGAAGAATGAGAGGGGATCTCATTGAAACATGTAAAATTCTGACGGGGCTCGACAGACTGGATGCAGGGAGGATGTTCCCCCTGGCCGGGAGGGGGTCCAGAACGAGGGGGGTCACAGTCTCAGGATACGGGGGGGGTGGGACATTTAGGAGTGAGATGAGGAGAAATGTCTTCACTCAGAGGGTGGTGAACCTGTGGAATTCTCTACCACAGAAGGCAGCGGAGGCCAAGTCACTGAATATATTCAAGAAGGAGCTGGATAGATTTCTAGACACAAAAGGCATCAAGGGGTACGGGGAGAGAGAGCGGGAATATGGTATTGAGATAGAGGATGGGCCATGATCATATTGAATGGCGGAGCAGGCTGGAAGGGCCGAATGGCCTGCTCCGGCTCCTAGTTTCTATCTTGCGATGACTGGCTGTGATTCCGTCATTCCGCAGGTCAACCCCAGGAACCCGTAATATCGATAAGTCGTTGGACGAGGCGGTTTCTCGAAGGGGAAGAGATCGTCGTTCGATGTGCCGCACGACCTGTGTACGCAGGAAGTGTTTTCTACTTGCTCTCGGTCGGCAACTCCACTTCTGAGCTGTCGGTGGCGGCTTCGGAGACCGCCTCCGACGTGGCCTTCACCATCGCCAACGTGACTGCCGACGACAGTGGGTCTTATTCCTGCCTGTATGAAACACAGCGATACGGGACTCGCTATAACTCGACGAGAAGCCCCAGCCTTCACCTCACCGTTGCAGGTAAGGCAGGCTGATGACCCCCCCCCCTCGCCCCTCTGTCACTCGCAAATAAACACCTCCGCCCGCGACTCCAAGGGCTCGATTTCCCCGGGGAAAACGCAGGTGCGTCGGGGACGGGGAACGGGCAGGGGAGGAGGGGCGGGGCCTCCGAAAATCGGGCGGGTCCCAATCCGGGGAGGGCGGGAATTCCCGAAAGGTGCACTTTCTTGATCGGTGCGTCCGCAGCCCAACGAGGATGGAGGGGCAGTGCTGGGCGCAGCTCTGGGGCATTCAAGTGGGGCATGTTTCAGTGAGGGAGCGCTCGGGGAACAGCGATCACAATATCGTCAGGTTCGGAACAGTTACGGAAGAGGACAAGGAGCGATCGTATGTGAGAATACTTTGTGGGAGGAGGGCTAATTTCAGTGTGTTGAAAAGGGATCATGCCCTGGTGCATTGGAATCAAAGATCAGCAGGCGGATCGGTAATCGGACAATGGGAGGCGTCCAAGGAAGGGGATGGTGTCGGTACAGAGTAGACACCTTCCGACGACTGGAGAATTGCAAATGCCACACCCCTGTTCAAAAAAGGAGGGAGAGGGATAAACCCGGTAATTACAGGCCAGTCAGACGAACATCGGTGATGGGGAAACGTTGAGAGACAATAATCCTGGACAAAATTAATTGGCACTTGGAAAAGCACAGGCTAATAAATGAAAGTCAGCATGGATTTGTTAAAGGCAAATCGTGTTTCACTAACTTGATTGAGTTCTTTGATGAGGTAACGGAGAGGGTCGATGAGGGTAGTGCGGTAGATGTTGTATATATAGACTTTCAGAAGGCATTTGATAAAGTGCCACATAATAGACTTTTTAGCAAAATTAAAGCCCCTGGGATCAAAGGGACAGTCACAGCGTGGATATAAAATTTGCTCGGGGGGACAGAAAGCAGAGAGTAGCGGTGAACGGTTGTTTCTCAGACTGGAGGGGAGTTTACAGTGGGTGTTCCCCAGGGGTCAGTATTAGGACCACTGCTCTTTTTGAGATATATTAATGAGCCGGACTTGGGAATAATTTCAAAGTTTGCAGCTGACACGAAACTCGGGACATGTAGTAAACAGCGAGGGGGATAGTAACAGACTTCAGGAGGACGGAGACAGACTGGGGGAACGGACGGACACATGGCAGAGGGAATTTAACACAGAGAAGTGCGAAGCGATGGATTTCGGTAGGAAGAACGAGGAGAGGCAATATAAACTAAATGGGACAATTTTAAAGGGGGTGCAGGAACAGAGAGACCTGGGGGTGTGTGTACACAAATCTTTGAAGGTGGCAGGACAGGTTGAGAAGGTTGTTAAAAAAGCATCTGGGATCCTGGGCTTTATTAATAGAGGAACAGAGTACAAAAGCAAGGGAGTTATACTAAACCCTTTATAAAACACTGGGTTAGACCTCAGCTGGAGTATTGGGTCCAGTTCTGGGCCCCGCTCTTTAGGAAAGATGTGAAGGCCTTAGAGAGGGTGCAGAGGAGATTTACCAGAATGGTCCCAGGGATGAGGGACCTCAGTGATGCGGAGAGACTGGAGAATCTGGGGTCGTTCCCCTCAGAGCAGAGAAGGTTAAGGGGAGAGATTTAATCGAGGGGTTCAAAATCATGAAGGGGTTTTGAGAGAGTAAATAAGGAGAGACTGTTTCCAGTGGGCAGGAGGGTCGGTGAGCAGAGGACACGGATTTAAGGCGATCGGGGAAAGAGCCAGAGGGGGGAGATGAGGAGAATGTTTTTTTTACGCAGCGAGTTGTTCTGATCTGGAATTCGCTGCCTGAAAGGGAGCAGATTCAATAATAACTTTCAAAAGGGGGAATCGGAGAAATAATCGAAGGGGAAAAATTTACAGGGATACGGGGGAAAGAGCAGGGGGAGTGGGACTGATTGGATAGATCTTTCAAAGAGCCAGCACAGGCTCGATGGGCCGAACGGCCTTCTCCCGTACTGCACCAGAGTGTGATACGACGATGGTGGGGTCATGATACGGGCAGTGTCAGATGGACCATGCAGCAAACAGAAGGCAGACTTGCCTTTCAAAAGAGACTTTCACCATCTCAGGAGGTCCCAACGTGCTTCGCAGCCAATGTAGTACTTCTTGAAATGTGGTCGCTGTTGTGATGTGGGAAACGAGGCAGCCAATTTGCGCACAGCAAGATCCCACAAACAGCAATGTGATAAATCACCGGATAGTCTGTTTTTTTTTCCAGTGATGTTGGTCGAGGGATAAATATTGGCCCCAGGACACCGGGGAGAACTTCCCCCTGCTCTTCCAATAGTGGGCCGAGGGATCTTTTACGTCCACCCGGGAGGGGCAGACGGGGCCCTCGGTTTAGCGTCTCGTCCGAAAGACGGTCCCTCCGACAGTGCGGCACTCCCTCAATACTGGGACCGGGGAGTGTGGGCCTGGATTATGGGGCTCGAGTCCTAGAGTATATCCATCTCCCTCCGACAGTGCGGCACTCCCTCAGTACTGGGACCGGGGAGTGTGGGCCTGGATTATGGGGCTCGAGTCCTAGAGTATATCCATCTACCTCCGACAGTGCAGCACTCCCTCAGTACTGGCACCGGGGAGTGTGGGCCTGGATTATGGGGCTCGAGTCCTAGAGTATATCCATCTCCCTCCGACAGTGCAGCACTCCCTCAATACTGGGACCGGGGAGTGTGGGCCTGGATTATGGGGCTCGAGTCCTAGAGTATATCCATCTCCCTCCGACAGTGCGGCACTCCCTCAGTACTGGGACCGGGGAGTGTGGGCCTGGATTATGGGGCTCGAGTCCTAGAGTATATCCATCTACCTCCGACAGTGCAGCACTCCCTCAGTACTGGCACCGGGGAGTGTGGGCCTGGATTATGGGGCTCGAGTCCTAGAGTATATCCATCTCCCTCCGACAGTGCAGCACTCCCTCAGTACTGGGACCGGGGAGTGTGGGCCTGGATTATGGGGCTCGAGTCCTAGAGTATATCCATCTCCCTCCGACAGTGCGGCACTCCCTCAGTACTGGGACCGGGGAGTGTGGGCCTGGATTATGGGGCTCGAGTCCTAGAGTATATCCATCTACCTCCGACAGTGCAGCACTCCCTGGAAGTCTTGTTCTCCTTATCTGAGGAAGGATGTCCTTGCCATGGAGGGAGTGCAGCGAAGGTTCACCAGACTGATCCCTGGGATGGCAGGGACTGACGTACGAGGAGAGATTGGGTCGACTCGGCCTGTATTCACTCGAGTTTAGAAGAGTGAGAGGGGATCTCATCGAAACATATAAAATTCTGACGGGGCTAGACAGACTGGATGCAGGGAGGATGTTCCCGATGGCTGGAGGGTCCAGAACCAGGGGGTCACAGTCTCAGGATACGGGGGTGGGACATTTAGGACTGAGATGAGGAGAAATGTCTTCACTCAGAGGGTGGTGAACCTGTGGAATTCTCTACCACAGAAGGCAGTGGAGGCCAAGTCACTGGATATATTGAAGAAGGAGCTGGATAGATTTCGAGACACAAAAAGGCATCAAGGGGTACGGGGAGAGAGAGCGGGAATATGGTATTGAGATAGAGGATCAGCCATGATCGTATTGAATGGCGGAGCAGGCTCGAAGGGCCGAATGGCCTACTCCTGCTCCTAGTTTCGATTATCTCTTTGCGCGGACGAATTAATTTGTGGCTGTGAAACGCGGGTAACGTTAATTGGGACCGATCACGTGAAGTGACGTCCTTTTGTGTTTCCTTTCCAGACGAAGCTCCCAAGCCCACCGTGTCTCTCTCCCGTCAGAGCCCCGTGTACCTGACGGGCGAGGCAGTCGTGCTGTTTTGCTCCGCTCCGCGATACCTGTCGGTCGTCGCCTTTCACCTGCACGAGGTGACCGGGAGCCCCGTCCTGCACAGCGGCCTGAGCCAGACCTCCCACCGAGCCCGATTCTCCGTCGAGACGGGCAATAGCAGCGGCCAGTTCGCGTACGCGTGCACGTATCAAGTCAACGTGTCAGGCCGCCACCTGAACTCGGCCATGAGCGATGGCGTCAAGATTGCGGTGACCGGTGAGCAGAAGCGAGAGCTTTGCCGGCAAATCGTTCAAATGAATTTGTACATTTGGACAGCGCCTTCCTGGGAGAACATGATAAATCGGAGCAGGAGTGGGCCACTCGGCCCCTCGAGTTCAATCATATCACGGCCGATCTTCCACCTCAAGTCCACTTTCCTGCCTGGATAGAATATAAAAACAGGGAGGTATTGCTGCAGTTATATAAGGTATTGGTGAGACCGCACCTGGAATACTGCATTCAGTTTTGGTCTCCATACTTGAGAAAAGACATACTTGCTCTCGAGGCAGTACAAAGAAGGTTCACTCGGTTAATCCCGGGGATGAGGGGGTGGACATACGAGGAGAGGTTGAGTAGATTGGGACTCTACTCATTGGAGTTCAGAAGAATGAGAGGCGATCTTATTGAAACATGTAAGATTGTGAAGGGGCTTGATCGGGTGGATGCGGTAAGGATGTTCCCAAGGATGGGTGAAACTAGAACTAGGGGGGCATAATCTTAGAATGAGGGGCTGCTCTTTCAAAACTGAGATGAGGAGAAACTTCTTCACTCAGAGGGTGGTAGGTCTGTGGAATTTGCTGCCCCAGGAAGCTACATCATTAAATAAATTTAAAACAGTTTCCTAGAAGTAAAGGGAATTAGGGGTCACGGGGAGCGGGCAGGAAATTGGACATGAATTTAGATTTGAGGTTCGGATCAGATCAGCCGTGATCTTATTGAATGGCGGAGCAGGCTCGAGGGGCCGATTGGCCTACTCCTGCTCCTATTTCTTATGTTCCCCATATCCCTTGATTCCCCCAGAGTCCAAAAATCTATCCATCTCAGCCTTGCATATACTCAACGACCGAGCATCCACAGCCCTCTGGGGTAGAGAGTTCCAAAGATTATCCACTTTGAGGTTATCCACTTTGGTTGTAAAAACAGAAAGGCAGATTATTATCTGAATGGTGATAGATTGGGAAAAGGGGAGGTGCAACGAGACCTGGGTGTCCTTGTACACCAGTCGCTGAAAGTGAGCATTCAGGTGCAGCAAGCAGTTAGGAAGGCGAATGGTATGTTGGCCTTCATTGCAAGAGGATTTGAGTACAGGAGCAGGGATGTCTTACTGCAGTTATACAGGGGCCTTGGTGAGACCACATCTGGACTATTGTGTGCAGTTTTGGTCTCCTTATCTGAGGAAGGATGTCCTTGCCATGGAGGGAGTGCAACGAAGGTTTACCAGACTGATCCCTGGGATGGCAGGACTGACGTATGAGGAGAGATTGGGTCGACTCGGCCTGTATTCACTCGAGTTTAGAAGAATGAGAGGGGATCTCATCAAAACATATAAAATTCTAACAGGGCTAGACAGACTAGATGCAGGGAGGATGTTCCCGATGGCTGGGGAGTCCTGAACCAGGGGTCACAGTCTCAGGATACGGGGGGTGGGACATTTAGAACCGAGATGAGGAGAAATGTCTTCACTCGGAGGGTGGTGAACCTGTGGAATTCTCTACCACAGAAGGCAGTGGAGGCCAAGTCACTGAATATATTCAAGAAGGAGCTGGATAGATTTCTAGACACAAAAAGGCATCAAGGGGTGCGGGGAGAGAGAGCGGGAATATGGTATTGAGATAGAGGATCAGCCATGATCATATTGAATGGCGGAGCAGGCTCGAAGGGCCGAATGGCCTACTCCTGCTGCTATTTTCTACGTTGCTATGCGTTCTTGTCCTTTAGTCAGTGAGAAGTAAACCCAACAGTAATGGAGTAATGATACCCGGACTTCAAGGGTTAAGTTACGAGGAGAGATTACACAAATTGGGGGTTGTATTCTCTGGAGTTTCGAAGGTTCAGGGGTGATCTGATCGAAGTTTGTAAGATATTAAGGGGAACGGATAGGGTGGATAGAGAGAAACTATTTCCGCTGGTTGGGGATTCTAGGAGTAGGGGGCACAGTCTAAAAATTAGAGCCAGACCTTTCAGGAGTGAGATTAGAAAACATTTCTACACTCAAAGGGTGGTAGAAGTTTGGAACTCTCTTCCGCATCCGGCAATTGATACTAGCTCAATTGCTAAATTTCAATCTGAGATAGATAGCTTTTTGGCAACCAAAGGGTATTAAGGGATATGGGCCAAAGG